>NC_052612.1:49939638-50091896 GCF_016545825.1 Eucalyptus grandis
CTCTTGGAAAAATATTTCCAAGGAGTGCCGTAATCATGTAAATGCGCTTGTCAAACAACCAAATTACCAATGTGTCGAGCTTTCGATAGAATTAATTTTAATGTTATCATGTACGTTGTCGGCACTCGAGCTTTGTCAACAATTCAAGCTTATGTGGTTGTAAAAGAATCAAAAAAAGAAGAAGAAAATAGCGAGAAAAAACACAAAAGAAAAGAAGGGCGAAAAAAGAATAGATAAATAAATAAATAATGAACTAATTATATAAATCGGCTCCAGCCCATTTCATCCACCAAGTAGGCGTTTCCTTCTTCTTTTCCCTGCCCTCTCCGAAGACTGGAGGTGCGCACGGAAGCCGATGGGGAATCGCAAGATACGCCGAGCGGAGAGCAGCGAGGGGAACGAGTTTAGCGCGAGAGAATTCTCATGAAGGTGTTCGGGAATAGCTAAGCATGACATTAGAAGGTGGTTTATCTCATCCAATCACGTGTATCAATTAAAAATAATCCCATCCTACGAGGACTAGGAATGGTACCTTAGGCCAGGCTCCACACCAAGGACATTTAGGAGGGATAGGGCAATGGGACCCTAGTGGTGGCTGAATGGCGGCTGGTAGATGGCAAGAAGATAGACATTCTAAACGACCTAATTTTTTTGCTGGAAAGTGACTTAATTTTTTGGTGCAAAATTATCTGTTGAAGAATAATACAAATTTAGAAAAATTTAATTTTCAGATTTCAACATCACAAATAAAATTTCACTATAAATATATCCCCATAAATCTACTTTGAGTTTTTGATGGCTCTTTCAAGAATAAGAAAAAAGTAAAAGGAAATGATCGTGAGATATTGGATGAATATTCTTCAATGAATTCCATCTTTTGAGCAAGTCTTCCTTTGGAGGGGCTTCTTGGACTCGACGGAAATCCAAGAGTGGAACCAAAATCTCATCCTCAAATAGGTGGATCCTGGTCTGTTGATCATGATCTCCGTCTCAACTTGGCGATTGATAAAGCTCTTGTCAAACAATCACCTTGACATCCCGAAACGAAGGATGCGAGTGACGGCATTGGAATCTAAAGGCGGCAATGAAGTGGGAGAGAACATAACAAGGCAAGAATCAACGGAATGTATTTGAACGAATCAAAATTTGACTTGTAAGTTGAATCAAATATGAAATGACCCCGATGGGGGAAGACTTGGTGAAAATGGAAGATGAACATAGAGAAAACGATGTTGGTTTGGAAGATAGAATGTGCTGCATTCCTTTGAGCAAAGGTGTTCGAGGAATTGTGCTAGAGAGAAACAGAGCGAGATGATTCAAAACATTAGGGTGGAGGAAGGAAGATCGTGCCATAAGAAATTTTCACAAACGGTTGGTTCCTCATGACATTCGACGATGATAATGTCTGTTGATCGATAGTCGTACTTACCACTCGGGTCATTTTCATCTCCGATTTGACTCTAGAATTAATTTTATACATTCGATTTCGTCCATTGATACTGTTTCATTTTGTTTTTCTCCACCCTCTTGTTGTCTTCCGAATTTCCAGTGGGTCAGTGGGTCCAAATGCTTGCAAAAGTGTTAATGCTCGATATTCTATGGCAAGCAAGACAACTTCTAGAACCAATTGGGCAGGGGATCCTAAATCCCATTTATTAAGACATTCATGTCCTGCATAGAGATTTTCACCATAAACAGCTTCCAATTCCATTTGAGGGATTCCAAAGAGAATCCCATCCCTGAAATACTCTGATAAACAAAGGAAGTAAAATGAGCAAGCAACGCAGGTAAGTTACAAAGTTTATAATCATCAAAAACCTTCTTGCATGTCATCAAAAATTGGCTAGTGTATTCATTATGATTTTTGATTTTGCGGAAAATATTTTCTGGGAATGTGTTAATGCATAATGCACTTGTTAACCAACCGATTTACAAAAGTATTGGGCTTCCCATAGCACTAATTTTAGTGTTATCACGTATACCTATACACTTGAATTTTTATCAACAATTCAAGTGTCGGTCTCATGAAAGTAAAATATAGAAAATAGCAAAAACAACTAAACAGAGCGAAAAGAATAGATAAACAAACAAATACTAAACTAATTAAAAATAAAACGTTTAAAATGATGGCTGTTCAAAGGGGGCTTTTCTGGTTAGTGGCCCAATTCACATAGCTCTGACAAGATGAAATTTGTCTTTAAGTCCATCAAGCCTAATCGGCTGCAGCCCCTCTATAGCCCACCCTACATGCCAATAAAGCCTGACCCATTCCCAGCTGAAGATCACTTGAATCTTGGAATCCCTCATTTCCAACGCCATTCGTTGTCGTACACCATTAGCCGGAAATGATATTGGGTCAATTTTCCAATAAGAGGAAATTTAAATAGAAATATGAAGTCAAAAGACATGTGGAAATTACAAATATTTCTACGGAATTGAAGTTGCGAGGATAAAAGTGGAATTTTCATTTCACAAATGACATCAAAACATTGTTCATTCAAATAAGAACGAGTCATAGGCAACAGATTTACATAATTTATGAAAGCAAATTTCAAGCCACAAATTCAACATCCGAGCAATCTAGAGATGAAAGCGCTTTCCTAGTACTAAAAGGGACAAGAACAACTAACATAATCACTACCAAGGACATCAAGGAGGGAAAGGGCGATGGGAGCCTAGCGATGGCCAATAAGCGACAAGCAAATGGACTTGCTTTCATGAGAGAGATCGACATATTGTCAATTATGAGTTGTGACTAATTATTAATGAAGCCAAGAAAAAAGGGAGAAAAACCATCAAAAATTGCAAATTATACATTTACCTTAATTTTTTTTAAATCTATTTACCCTCTATCAATATGTATGATTAAAATATTTGCTTATATGGATGATAGAAATGACGGTGCCGACGCAAATGAAATAAGAACAACTTCAAATGAAAAAAATATAAAATTATTAAACGAAATCTTAATAGAAAGTGAATGTCATACTGGTACAAACTTATGATTTTTTATGTTATAAGAAAAATTTAGGATAAATATGAATATAATTTGGAGTTTTTTACCGGCTTTTTCGAAAACGACGGTGGGTTGTTTTACCTTTTTTTAAATATTTTTTATTATCAAACTACCTTTCTCTTCTCGAACAACCCCAGGCTTCTCCTGTTTGCGCCGTGTTCCCGCACGACATCCGAATCATCTCCATCCCCGCTTCGCTCCTTTTTCATTCTCGTTTGTTTTTTCTTCATGCCGCCGCCGCCAGTCTTCACGCTCGGCGTATCGTCTCAAATGATGATGACAGATTCAGATTGGCCTCGGCTGCCGCGGTTGACGAAGCGACGCCGGACCGGCGGGAGTGCCCAGAGTGGGACTGAAGAATCTCATCCTTCGAATCGGCGGATCGTATCCAGATGATGATCATGATCCATCCAACCTTAGCCTTGGCAAAGCTCTTGTAAACAGTTAACACCATCGGGCATCCCCATTTGCGCGCGGCGTGGATGGGCGAAATAATGGAATCCGAAAGACGGCGGTGAAGTGGGAGCGAACAGAACGAAGCAAGAATCGACAGCACATATCCTGGATTGAATGAATTGAAATTTGTCTCGGAAATGAAACGGGCCTGACGATGGTTCAGCGGCGATGGCGGCGTGAGCCGGAGATGGCCCGGCCACAGATAGATCTGATCCAGACATGGACAAGGACAGGAAAGCGACGACTTGAACAGAGCTGCGACTCGAGTGGAATCTGATGGTGTGTTCTAATGCTAAAGATCAAATTGTGGAGATGAATCATTAGGGAATCCAGAGCCAGAGAGAGAGAGAGAGAGAGAGAGAGAGATGGAGCAAAATACTTTGAGAGAAAATCTGAGCTCTGTAAGGAAGGTGTTGATGAATGACGAAGCTAGACTCTCTTTCCAAGGATACCCGTTCCGTGAGTTTTAATCAACAATAAACCATATTATGAAAGTGATCAATCTTCATCCTACAATCTGAAGTCAAATGTCAAAATATATGCTCCTAGAGGGCAACAGGTAGGAAGCCTTCCATGTCCTATATATATTTAAACACATGCATTTCAACCACACAGACCATACACAAGTGCAGGTAAAAGGCGAAGACATCAATGACCAGAACACGGATGGAAGTGAAAATTTTAATGTAATATGTTCAATTTTTCCAGCGTAGCTCAAATTTTATCAAACTAATGATTCAATTTGACAAAGTAAACTCATCTTTTTTTTCCCTTCAAATATCAGATTAAGGTCATGTAAATAAGACTATCTCCTATTTGACATTAAAATATACGTCATCATATCCACGATAGAAATTTCAGAATCATAGCTAGTCACCTCCTTATCTTTTAAGTCTTCCTTTAGTCACGAAGGTAGTGACATTCTTTGCACATTGGCTTGTCCTTATCAACTATTCTCCTTGTGGATGATTTACATTATAATCTAAATTTACAGAATGAATAACGTCAAGTTTGTCCATATAAGAGGACTTGGATTCTAATTCTTAAGACTGCCTCAGCAATCTCTTTTCAGAAACAAAAGATTGCGACGCTCGAAGTAACTCGAGGGTGGTTTCATTACAACAAAATATGAAAAAGAAGATGATGATGAAGAAGAAAGAAACCAATCACATAACTTTGCGAACCAATAGAGCCTGCCCATAAACCTTGAATTATGGAGGAGAGGAATCGAAGGGATAATGGTGGAGATTGCCCCAGAACAGAAGCATAAGAAAGCAAACAGAATTCGCATTACATCCCAATGATTCATAAAAGCTGGTAGATGATCCTGCCAAGTCCATGGACGGAGGCCGTTTTATTCGACAAGCAAACAGCAAAGGAGCAGTACATACTTAGTCTCCATCGGTCCCTGAGTAGTTGTTCAATCCTCGTAGCTCAAGGGCGAGCGCAGCAGGTTCGCAAGCGGGCATGTACGGTGGAGGGGCCTTTAGGCTTGTCTCCGGCATGCTGCCGTCCTTCACTATCAAGACCATGTTCATGCCCCAAGTGAAATGTCGTTCCAGATGACAGTGCCATAACCAGACACCTAGAGGGAGAAAAGGAGGAGGAGAGAGGGATGATCAATCACCCGGATATTAATAAGATTAGATTACCATCTACTTGCGATCGTGCGTACCGGGATTAGTTGCTTTGAATCTGACGGCAACCCATCCGTTCCTTGGGATCGAAATAGTGTTCAGCCGAGGTGGGTCGATCAGGTTGAACGTCTCCGGGTCGGTCTCCGGGTTGTAGTTTCCTACCCCGACCCCGACCACGTAGAAGGTGTAGCCGTGCAGGTGCATCGGGTGAGCTATCGAGGCGTTCAGAATGTTGGTCCCTTGAAACACCATCTCCACCTCTTCGCCATAGTTCAGCACCTTCACTTTGGTCCACTGGATCGGCTCCGTCGTGTTGACTGGAAGATCGTCCGCCGTGAAATTGAAGAACGTCGGTGGCTGGTCAGGGAAGTCGGTCGTGTAGAATCCCCAGGTGTTCCTTTAATAATCGTGCGGTCGATGTTTTATAGGCGATATCAAAATACAAAAAAATCTCATTTTTATCAGCAATGAGACGCTGTCGATCCTGTTTATATTGCTTGATACGACCACATTATATATATATATATATATAGTAGGCACATGGGTTCTCCACCTTCTGCGCCTCATTAAATTTCAATCATCGATTTGTGAACATGAAATTTCTATCGACAGTCGAGAGTTGGAGACACCAAGAATTATATAGTGTGGAATAGAGAATTTTCACCCTCGAAATGGATGAGTTACCTGTAGTAGGCTGAGAGTACATCAGTGCGGGTTGACCCAATAAATATTAATCAAGCTCACACCATCCGTTCACTGGCATACCAAAAGATGCTATCGACGCCGTGACGTACATTCTGGTGACATCATGCGTCCAGCGGAACATCAACGGGGTGGTCCACGCTACAGCTTCGAAGTTTCTGAGTAAATTGATTTGAGCACGATGTCATAGTAGGATGGGATAGAACGGGAGTCGGGTTCCCGGGAGGGGGCATGACTCCCGCGGTACTGGAGGATGGCGGACGCGTTCGTCTTGTCGAAATCATGAATAGTAGTTTCCCGTAGTCGACATACCAATAGTAACTCGATTCTGCAACCATGCGTGACAAAAAGAAAAGAATACAAGAATTTGTAAACATGGGTAATGGATCTAGGCATGTTCCAATTTGGCAACGTCGTTTTGGACTGCAACATACCAATGGAGCAGGGGCAAAAGTCCCCTGGCTGGCATTGATAGTATGCATCTGAGGTGGGCAAGTCTGTACCTTCTGCCAAGTCATAGTCAACCAGCCTTGATAATCATCTAAACCAGGACCCTTTAAGAGAAAAAGGAGGAACAAAACGCTTAATAATCATCAACTACAAGTCGAAGATACCCTTTTAGTCTCAGAAACCATATAGAAATCATTTGAAATAGAACGTAATGCAATTTTCTTTTAGATCTGCGGTTAAACAACTTTTTTCTCTCCCTCTCAAGAGAAAAGACTCGTTATATCCTCGAAATACTTGACTCTTTAAGGTTCCTGCTCATGAGCACGAGCACCTTGTGACATTCGTTAATTATACCTGATACATAATTGGTTTTATTTCCAATGCATTTATTATGCATCACGAGAAATGTCATGCTTTAAAAATAATGAAATCACTGACCAAAAAAATAAATTAATGAATTCATTTTATTTTGGATAGTGGACAAGTACCCGACAAAATCCTCTTTTTTTTTTTTTTTGAAATTCTATTTATAAACAAAACGTGCACTCTTTATTACTATATAATAATGAGAAATCAAACTAGTCCAACTTTTCAAGGGCTCGCTATGATACTTTGACAGGCAAAAAATTAATACATCCGAAATACATAATCCTGGGCACCCTATATATGCTAACACCTTCAAGTCATATGACTTACTAATAACCATATAAGTAAGTTCGTTTTATTTCCATTTTTTGAGATTCCATAAATCTCTTGCACATTTAAAAGGCAAAATGGCAAACTATCATTTTCCACAAAATCATTAACCTATTGGTGGACGCCTCGTGTTCCACTATATGGAAAAAAAAGAAAAGAAAAGAAAGATTTTTAGTTGCTACCGAAATACTAATTTGCGGTATAGGTTCTAATTTATCAGCACTTGAAAAACCTATTGCTCATTTTAGGAGAAAATGGAAATATATGAATATGCATAATGCCTCCTTTCTTCTTGCGGCCTTACCGTTTCCTTCATTGAGAACAAAGGGCAGAGGTGGGTAAATGTGCACCCATTGAGAATGCTCTAGTACCTACCAAATTTCATGCATGCCATGCAAAATGAATCTAAATAAATAACAATTTTCTAGACTTTCACAAGTTTGGTTTGCTGAAACAAATTTTTTGTGTGAATGTCCAATTTCTGCGGTTCTGCGCATCCGTTAGAGTATGTATAAAACTCGAAATGGTCGGTTTTATTGAAATGAAGAGAACGAGGCATGGAAATTTCCATGCATACCAAGGACTAAAACTTCATCTGCATGGGGCTGTTGGAAAGGGTAAGTGCTTCCTTCGGCCAGATAAATGACAATCACGCCATGGACATTCGCACGAGTCCAATCACTACGAGCATGCCACCAAACCGTGCCTTCTTCTGTGGTGAAATTGACTTCATAAGTGAAGTTCGAACCAACTGGAATTGCACGCTGTGTTATGTACTCCGGGCCATCCAACCATGGATTTCTTGGTTGCATAACTCCGTGCCTATTACAAAGTCAAAATAAGCAAACAATTTCCTCTCCTTTTGTCTGCAGTTACGTTCAAATATGATTGGCAAACTTTATCATAACCATCTCTCCGTGATTCTAACATTGGCAATCACAAATTCTCTTATTGTTAACTCTTAGACAGGAAATTAAGTTGAGGTAATTTTATCAAGGGTATCAATTTGGGATTTTTATCAAATGAAAATTAATTCAAAGTAAATAAGACATGTAAATACTAATTTGATAATTTTAATAATATTAACCCTTTTTTAATACGTACAACTTTAATATCATACAATGATAGACATATAGATAATGTCTCTATCTAATTTTGAAATTTCAATTAGCGCTCAAAACACAATATTCTATGCTTGAAGCATTAACTAAAATAACTGATTGTCAAAAGTTCTTAATTAAAAGATGCCACATTTGATTGTCTAATTTATATTAAAATGATGTATACATTTGATTATTGTCGAAGGCATTGATTGTCCTCGTAAAAAATGTGGTATATTTTAAAATCAAACATTCTTGTATTAAAGTGCCATGGGCTCTCATTAACAAGTGGGAAAATTGTCTAAAATATATTTACTTCTTATACGATGATTAATTTTAGTCCTAAATTTTCAATTTGGCCAATTTAATCTTAAAAATTTGGGCGATTTTTTCAGCAAATTTTGGTAAAAAAAAGCTCAATGTCCTATATGGCACGGTCGATGCTGATGTAAATGATTTTTACATTTTTTTTTAAATTTATCTATTTCTTTTTCCTTTTTTTTTTCTCGTTTCTATTCCCTTTCATCTCGATTGTCAAGGCAACCGTGCTTGCAAAGACCTAGGCAAGGGTGTCACGACTCTCACTTGGGCAAGAGGTGGCTGCAAGGGCCTCTACTTGAATTTGGCTGAGGGGTGACTAGCGAGGGCAAACGTAGCTCAAGAGAAGGCGACCCTTGCCTATGGCTAGCGAGTGCAGCCCTCGCCTATGGCTGGTGTAGAGAGAGAGAGAGAGAACACCAATGGAGAGTGACACCGGAGGTTCCACAGTTGTGAACATTGACGTAGATGGTGTTACCCTTGTGAACCTTGATCACCGGCCCTGGAAAACTTCCGTTCACAACCAACATGCTCTTGGAGCTGCACAGCCTCGTGAACACCTTCTCTTCCACCTTTAAATTTATCAAAGAACCACCGATTACACACGCATATATACTCAAACTATAATCCCAGCACTTAAAAAACTATTTCCTTTCGTGATATGAATGACAAAGAGGAAATGAAAAGCATGAGAAGAACTTCAGAAATGCAAGCGTGCATCATTATTCACTCACGACGAAGTCGAGGTATTGAGCCTCCGGTCGGACAGAGGGAAAAGCACATCGCCAGCAGTACAAATGTAAGCAAAATCCCCATGTCCTTGGACCCCATTTCCAAACGAAGCAAACGAAGAGAATGAGAGAGAGATTTTGCTGGGATTTGCCCCTCCCATCTTTTGTGGGACCTATATATACACACAACGCTCGTCCAACTTTCTTGCGATTGTCCCGTCACCAATCCTCACGCCCTCCTGATGGAGGAGACGCTGTTGCTCGAGGACGACAAAAGCATGGCGAACTCCAGGTATATCTTTCAGGGTTAATACGGGACCAATTGATATCAACAACACTTACGAACCGGAACGCATGTCCCGGGCCTGCCAGATTGTTTTTCCACCGGTGGTAGGTGTAACCGTATCTGTCAGTTTAGATCGATGGGTTGAGCACAAGATAAGATAATGAAAACTGACTCACACATTCACGTCTTGAAGCTATAGTAATGCACGGGTTAGGTGGTTTAGATGCGCCGGCGAATATATGAACTCATTGTTTTGGAAAGGTCGTGTTGAGAATTCCACCTTGCGGTCGACGTGCATAAATAGGGGTTAGGCACTTGTTTTAGTCTTCCAACTTTCGGTGCGTTTGTGCGATTTGGTCTCCCAACGTTTACTCAACTTTGCACCACCCTCACTCGCTCGCTCGCTCCACAGCTGGGCTTCACACTTCAAGTCCCTGTCACTCAGACTCGGCGTCTTCCTCGTAGAGAGAAACTCTTCCTGAGTACGAGTCTGTTTCCTCTTTTGAATCCCGTGTCCCCGCTTCATATATTATGTATATATACCCAACACCCCTCACTCCCAATTCCACTCAACACCCCTCATCAGTAAACACTCCTCACTGCTCCAGCCAGCTTCTGTCTCTTATAAACACTAGCCCCACCACACTCATCATCCACTTCACTCCCACCCAACAGCTATCGCACTATCCCACTGCAGACGTCCTCCCATGAACCCTCTCTCTTCTTATTCCTATCCCAACTCCTTCCGCTTCAACTTCGCCGAGCCGCCATCCGACAGCAGGAGCGCCACGGCACTTGGGAACTTCTCCCACAAGGAGGTACTCCTCGCTTCACACCACCCGAAGAAGCGCGCTGGAAGGAAGAAGTTCCGGGAGACCCGCCACCCTGTGTACCGGGGGGTGCGGCTGCGTGACAAGGGCAAGTGGGTCTGCGAGGTCCGCGAGCCCAGAAAGAAGTCGAGGATCTGGCTCAGCACCTTCCCTACTGTGGAGATGGCGGCGAGGGCGCACGACGTGGCGGCGCTCGTGCTGAGGGGCCGGTCCGCCTGCCTCAACTTCGCAGACTCCGCATGGCAGCTGCCCGTGCCGGCGTCAGCGGACAGCAAGGAAATACAGAAGGCAGCGGCTAGGGCTGCGAAGGCATTCCAGCCGGTTGAATCCGAGGACGTGATGTCGGGGGACAAGAAGAAGTTGCGTTCGGAAGAGGGAGTGTTGTACGACGAGGAGGACATCTTCGGGATCCCGGGATTGCTCGCCGATATGGCTGAGGGGATGCTCTTGTCTCCACCAAAATGCGGCGGAGATATATATGGTGGAGAGGACGACGGGAATTTGGATGCATACACGTCATTATGGAGCTATTCGATCTGATCATTTGTCAATTTCACTTGTAGTTTTTGTTGTTAGGGACGACTTTGACACCGTACTTAGAAGTTTCTTAATAGAGTGCAGATGAAAGGTAAATGGTACGAAAACAGAAAGGTATTTTCGTAAGCCATTTTTTTGGTGTGCCATTCAACAAAAAGCATATCGATGAAGCACAGCTCTTCTAATGTTGGGCCATCGATAAAGCGGATAGGAAAGTGAAACGAAGCACAAAAGTAGGACGCGTTCAAGGTAACATCGGGCGTTTGCAATAAAGAAATCATGAATTTAAGAGAAGTGGTTTTCAGACATGCCCAATTAATCTTCGAATGTTTCATGTACTTGTCAAAAGTGTACCAATGAAATTCATACGTGTTCTTAAGAGGAGGAGCCCAGCAAATATGTTTGAGCCCAATAAGAGGATTAATAGAACGATCTTGTTCCATCGATGCTTCGCAATGAGCACATGGATAAAGAAAAGTAATAAAATCTATAGACATAGACAAGACGCATTCGCATATGAATGTATTAATATTGAAATTGGTTTCATTATTTGTGAGAAAGAACTTAGATTGTCTTTGGAGGGTCCTTGTTCTTGTTTTGACAATTGCATCGACAAAGACCTCATGTTTCCTTCAGCACATGAACTCTTTTCGAGTCACTCAGGAATAATTAAAAGGTGGCACGACAAGCAACCACGTAGACTAACGCGCACGAAGCAGGATTGGTTATAATGTCTTGCCTGCCAAACTCGACCCACTGTCAAACTGACCATGAGACTATCTATGCAAGTGACCAACCTTGGCCCAGGCAAGAGAAATATGGTAGTGGTAGGCTTAGATCCCGTGGGTTTAAGTTCAATATGAATTACAGCATGGAACCCGTGGCAGTGGCAGGCTTCATCAGTCTAATGAGGTGTGATTGAGAAAAATCTAGTATTCCAATAATCTGTGAGTTGGTTATCATATATGAATGTAGTTTGGATCCCACACAAGCACAGTTATTCATAATTCCAAACTTTCAATGTGATTCCTGACAAAGAAAGAAGAAGGAAGTTATAGAGAACGTTATTTACCATAATTGAATTGGCCACTGCATATAGATAATAAAGATACTACTCAATCATAGTGATCTTCAAATGAAATCGCGTATCATGTACCAATGTATAAGGAAAAAAGTGTGCCTATGTAATTCATATGGGTTGTTTAGGGTTAGTTCCTCTTCGCTTTGACCTAAATTATGAAGGAAGAGTCTAGCAAATGCGTACTGGCCCATTAGAGGATTAATAGAACCACCGCGTTCCAGTGCAAAATTGATCTTGATGCCTCGCAATGAGCTCATTGATAAAGGAAAGTGACCACACCCATAGATATAGACAAGACACAATCCCAACATATTAATGCATTAATTTGGAAGTCATGACAATGATCCATATTGAAATTGGTTTTTACATTTGTCGCAGAGAACTCAGATTCTCTTTGTTTTTACCTCCTCGAAGTGGGTGGAACCACTTAAGGTTTGATTGATAAATTATTAAGCCTAGCATTAATTATAACTCTTCAAATCCCATAACAATTCGCAATTTAAGGTTAAATTCTTAACATTTATTTTCAATTAGGAATCATAATTAATCTATTTTTTGTTTGGTTGATTAAAAACCCAAGTAAAGTAACGGGAGAATTATTTCACCACTTAGAACGAGAGAATTTGAGAATTGAGACATGATTAAGTTAGATTTCTCTAATGTTCTGTCGGTACCTTTTCTCTTTTATTTTAGAAAAATGTTTTGCAAGCAATTTGCTTTTATTTTAACTTACTTCTTAACATATGAGGTGATCAAGCGAGTGTGAAATCATTATTTAACACTAAAAAATCAAAGTGTTAAATAAATTGCGAGAAAATGAAAAAAAAAAATTACTTATCTCGAAGCAACGAAACATTGGCAGTGTTACCATAAAATATGGTTTTTAGTCAACACGCAATTTTTCTCTTGTTTAATGAAAATCATACTTTATGTAATGCAATTATTCTAAATGCAATAACGTAGACAAATAATGATATTTAACTATGTATCCTAATTTTAAGGTTGGGAAAAAATTAATATGCAATTGTTCTAGCATGACATACAATTTCTAGTTACACACAATCTTAATTACATGTTTTTCATAATGACATGCAATTTAATTAAATGGCCTAACATGCTACCCCTAAAATGACATGTGAGTAATGACATGACACAAATAATGACATGAAAGATGACATAGCACATGACGCAGCACAAGTTATGACATGGCATATATGACATGACAAAATGATATGGCATGCAACGATTCCATGGCGGGCACAATATATGATGACATGGCATAATTGACACGGTACACATGATATAGCATATAATAATGACAAGGCAACATAACATGGCATATATGAATCTAATTCTATATGATGTGCAATTTCTAATAAAATGAATTTAATATACTAAGTATATGCCATATACATGACATGGCAATATGCCATGACGTAAACTAGATGTTTTTTGTGTGTGTTTTTCCATGAAAATTCAAAATCAGAAAATAACCTTACCTAGTTCAAGATATTCTCCAATTCAATTTAAGGGCTAATCTAGACCAAATCCTAATTTAAATTGGATATCATTTTAAACTAGATAAACTCTATCCTTGCAAGCAATCTATTTGTAAAAGATCCTAAATCTTTATTCTAATTGATTTAAAAAGATTATCTAGGATCAATTTAAACATGCAATCCAATTTAATATGCAATGCTATCTATTAAGATTTACTTTATCGAGATTTTTACCTAATTTGAATATTTGCTTTCAAATTTAGACTTGACGGATTTTGGCTTGGGATCAATGATGCTTCATGGTGGTGCTCAACGGTGTGGCTGGCTCACGAGGTGTGATACCCGGTCGGTCGCGACGGTGGTTTGGCAGAGAGGTGGAGCAAAGACGCTGGACTTGAAGATGTAGGCATCGGGACCTAAGTAACCAAGCTCGATGGAAGCAGCCAAAGCTCGTCAAAGTGACTAGGTATCGCAATACAAATAGATGAGTAAAGACTTGTGCGAAAGGAAGTCGAGGGGACACAAGAGTTCTCAGCCAATTTCACTCGGTTTTGTCTTCTTGTGAATATGAAAGCAGACAGAGAAGCAAAAAGGTGATGGATTACTCTTATCTCTTTCTCCTTTGAACTTCTCTACCATTTGTAACTATTTTGACCCCGCTTGACTCCTCGTGCGTGATGGATGATCTGAACATGTGGAGCATGCTGTGCGTTGGATTGGCACGGAATTTCACCGGCGTAGATCTACAGGAACAACACCGGACATCCCGCATCTCCGGGGCAAGCTGTAATCGCCAAAAAACCTGCAAAAAGTTCTGCAAAAGCGAATCGGACAAGCTGCGGCGCAACGGAGAGAGCTAGACAGCCGGCCTGAGGAACATCGGGACGAGCTGGACGGTCGCTGATTTGGAATCTCGGATGGCGTTCGAGAGGCCGTTGGCTTGTGGATTGATCAGTTGGAGGCTAGGTGGATAGGAGTACATGCTGCGGAATCCCCGGAGAAAATTGCAACTAGAAAACGGCGCGCAGCTGCTTGCGGATGTCAAGGCTCCGGAAAGAATGATGAAAAACTTTTTTGAACCTTTCCTGAACGAGAAAATATTGGTTATGACACGTGTCTAAAATGGGGCTTAAATGTCGGAAAAAAATTTCTCTCCCTTGCACACTCTCCCTCCCGACTCTCACTCTCTGTCTCTTTGCCGCCCCATCTCTCGTCCACCGAGCCCTCATCCAATCAACGAACCACTGCATTCAACCGACGAACTTCGTGATAGCGGAGGCAACCTTTCCAGGCAGAGGCGAAGGCTACGCAGTGGTTTTTCAAATAAGGACTCGGTCGTGACTCGAAGGAGGGAGAGAGGGCACAGTCGAGAGGGGGCAGCGATTTGGCAATGGCGAAGCCGAAGGGCTAGCACGGTGGCTCGTCAGGTGGACAAGGGCTCAGTGGTATTGGATATATTATTAATATAGTCCAAAATAATATGTTCACATACAAGTCCAGTAAGTAAAAACATGGTTATTTGGATCCATATGGGCCGGAGCCCAATAGCATGCATATAAAAACTCTAGGTTTCCCTACGCTTGAGGTAAAACTGTTGAGCGTTCCAAACTTGACATCTTTTGGTGTAATACTTCAAGTAACTATTTCTTCTCTTTCAAACCTTTTACCTCCAACAATCTTAAAGTATTAGGTTCATGTGTCGGATTTGAGCGAGTAAAGTGTCTTCTTGAAGATTTCATCAAGACGAACTCGCGGCTGTAATTTACTTTCAATTTCGACAGTGATATTGGTCAGGATCTGAGTTTGAAGATTCGGGTGACTGAAATCTTTGATTTAAAAACCCAAAAAATTATAGCCAATTTAAGAGGGCGAAACCACTTGGGCTTTGATCTACTCATCGATACGAACGTTTTGAGTGGTCACTTGCGTCAATCGGAGGTCGGACGGAGAAGTTACGGCACCCGGAAGTTTCCATTTGAATTTCTATCGAATTTCAAGGACGAAATTTCTAGCGAATTTCGAGGGAGAAATTTTTCAGCGAGTTTCAGCAACAAGCGCAGTCCATCTTAAGGTTTTTGGGCACTCCAGATCCGTTTTTGGGGTTTGTTTTGGCAAATCCATCTCTACAGAGCGGTTTGATCAAGGTTAGGGGAGTTATTCGACTTTGTTGCTTTGAGGACTTCAAGGTGCACTCTTTCTAACACTTCGCTTTGATTAAAATGGCAAAGCGTAGTTCCTATGATATTATAAAATTGCAATCTTTTGATGTTACTAAATTTCATGGCTAGAAATTACATGTTCAATTTGGCATGGAAAAACGTGACATATTATACACTGTATTGAGCGATTTTGCATCTACCACTGAAGATGTGAATGGATATCAATGGAACAAAGATGAGGATTTTTGTAGAGATTACTTGTTGAACTCTCTAAATCCTAATATGGCTATGACTTATAGTGAGTATAAGACGGCGAAAGAGATATGAGATTACTTGAACGCTCGGTTCCAAAAACAAGAGGGGCTATCTAAAACTCTCCTAGCGGAGAAATTCTTTGACTTTAAATTCACTATGAATTTAAGCATCACCTCTCAGTTAGTTGAATTTGAGAACATGAGGAACAAACTGAAAGATGATAATTCTGATATGTCCGATAATCTCTTTGTTGGTCTTGTGTTGAGCAAACTACCAACTGAATGGAGTTTTTTCAAGACTGAAATACACAGACTGAAGGTATAAATGGAACTGGATGAATTAAATAGGTATATTCACATTGAGGATCAAAATATCACTAGGAAGAGTTTGGAACAAGTGGCACAACAAAAGTCAATCGCCAACTTAGTTTTACACTCCAATAAACCTCAGAAAAAGTCTAAATCACCAAAAGGTGAATTCTCTTTACAGTTAGAGGCCAAAAAGACTATCTTCAAAAAGAAAAAGAAGGGCAAGTGCCATAGCTGTGGAAAGTGGCGTCACTGGGTAGTAGAGTGTAAGTTGCCAAGGAAGCCAAATAATAACACACCACATAATGAGGCCAATATGCTAATTAGAGGATCTGAGCCTCGAGCCTTCATTAGAATGATGAAGAATGGAAATGCAAGCATCTTTTCTAAGCGGTCGTTGGACAGTAGCGCTACTTGTCATGCTACAAATGACAAGAACTTACTCACTGAGGTCACAGAAGTGAAAGACACTGTGGAAAATTGCAATGGTGGTGAGGTAAAGGTGACTCAAGCTGGAATTGCAAATTTGGTGCTCTCTTCAGGTAAATTACTAACTCCGAAACATGTTAGAGTAGTACATTTACTTAAGAAGAATTTGATATCTATGAGTTTACTTGATAAAGCTGGTATGTCTTATTCAACTATGAATGGTAGAGTAACTTTATCTATTAACTCATACTATTTTAGTTATGCATTCATGGTTAATGGTATGTACAGGTTGAGTTTAAATGTTGATAACATAAACCATGTGAATTCTACTTTGATTGATCCAAAGTTGCTACATAATAGATTTGGACATGTGAATTACAGGAAAATGCAACATATAGGTAAAACTCACGACATTTCATTGGATACTTTTATTCGAACTGTTTCCATCAGATTTGGCAAGGAAAAGGAAGAAAGTCCTTCGATCTTCCAGACCCTCTTCATGATCGAACCATGTGTTCCTCAATCAATTTCCGAGCCAGATCCAAAAAAGCTTGTTCGACACTTTAACAATGATGGACATCCTGTCCATTACTACAAATACAACTATGGTCATTGTTTTTGGGATCTTTTTTGTCAATATTCCCATTGTACAAACTCCTGACGAGATAGATCCTTTTGCAAAACCTCCACCCTAAAGGAAAAGGCCAAAGGATAAGGTGTACCAAAAGTACTTAAACGAATATCCGTCCGTTGATACTCTTTGTGAGTGTGATAAATACCAGTTCATGGTCTCTTATGCACCACCTCCACCACCAAAGTATAGTACTACATCCCAAGTTTCATCAGATCCACCAAGATCACCCCCACCATCTCCTCCTCAGAAAAAACAAGCTCTCTCCCCGTTTTATAAGCCAATCTTAAGATGGGCAAAGAAGCATTCTTACCCACTCGAAGCCCCAGCAGAAACACCACCCACTTCTTCCATTGCTATGTTCCAAGATACTGACTTTTCCCCTATTGTCAGAGAAAGTTCTAAACTCTCGTTTCCCGCTTCAGAAGAATTCATTGATCAACAAGGCAGATATCGCCATGTTCCTAAGATAGCTGCCCCCACTGATGTGGATGAGCATGGAAGATAGAAAAGAACTCCTGCATTAAAACTGTTCTAAATTGGCAATCATAGACTCTGTTAGCACAAAACAATGCCTTCAAGTCAATTGATTCCAAGATTGGAAATGTGCAACAAGATCTTCGAAAGTATGATGAAACCACCAAGAAAATGATTTCTGAATTCCAGAAGAGGCTAAATGCCTTGGAATCAGGACACCATCTAGGGTATCATCATCTAGAGAGCCCAAAGCCAGAGATAGAAAAACTCAAGAGGCAAATTCAACTCCTTGAAGAAAGAAGGTTCAGACCTTTTGATCCTTTTGCAACTCCTGTCCCCAGACGTCCATCTTTGCTGCCATCCTAGAAGATTCTTTCATAAAAGAACCAAATATGGCAGAATTACGAAATCGTATCAAAAAGTTGCAGAAAAACAAAGGAAAAGAAAATATGCCTACAAAATCAAGTTCGATTGTTATAAGAGAAAAGCCAGATCATATGATGTTATTCAATCCATTAGAATCTTTTCTAAAGGACTTGGGTACTCAAGAACCCGACCTTGTTATCCAACATCCTGATCCCGCCATTCTAGAAAATCATATTATGTTCCTAGCTGAACAAACTTCTCCTAGCATCTTTAATACTGAATCAGAATCAGTATCCCTTTCGTCCTCTTCATCCTTCTCGATTACTACTATCGATTCCCTCCCTATTGAGCCAATCACTTCATCAATATTCATGGCTAATCCTCCAGATTATGAGATGGAATCAAACTATTATGAGCCAGAAAATGTTCAAACAAACAATCCTGGAAGACATGTGTCCATGGCATCAAAACAGTTTTTCACCATTGATAATATTCCTTATCACAAATGGCCAGAAAGACTTAAATAATTTCATACTTGGTTGAATACTCAGTCCATCACCAACCATGATATGAATGATGTCATTTACAAATTTGTTACGAGGTTCTCAGGAAGCCTCAAACTCTGGTGGAAATCAATTTCAGAACAAGATCAAATTCACAATCTGATGTCACCTAACTTCAGCCATGCCATCACCATCTTATATCATGTCTTTGTGGGAAAACCCACTAACCTCATGGAAATGAAAAGAAGATAATTTTTTGAAAGGAAATGTTGCTCCCTCTAGAAGAAATATCTTGATAAGCATTATCGAATAATGTTTCAGCTTTTCTATCAGATTGGAGCTGAACCAAATCTGAAACATGTTCTCCTTACTTCCATCCCTAAAGAATTATCCCAGATGGTCGAAAGATCTTTCTTTGGAAGACAAGGGAGAATACAAGATATTCCCTTGGGAGAAATACAACAAGAAATCCATCTATGCCTTGAAGAACTTTGCTTAAAGCGTCAGATGGTCCGTACCTACATCACAGATGACAGAAGTCTCGAGACAGCTTGCTCTCGCCAGAAGTTAAAAATCAAATGTTCAAAACAAGACTGTGATGGTACTTGCGGTAAGTTTTCTCGAAAGAAGAAACACTTCAAGAAGTTCTGGATGAAGAAGTCCAAACATGGCCCCAAGAACTTCTAGAAAAAAAAAAAAAGAAAAAAGAAATGGTGATACCTACGCAAAAGGAAGGATCGCACAAGCCATAAAAAATCAAACCGTTGCTTCATCTGCAATCAGAAAGGACATTTTGCCAAAAATTGTCCTCAAGCGAGAAAATGTCAGAATCGTCTAATTCATCACATTGAGAATGAAACAGGTATTTTTCTTGAAAATGATAATATTGAATCCTTATTCTCTGCTGATGAAGAGCCATCTGAACAAACTCTTTGTGTCATTTCCTCTTACCAAACTTCTAGCAAGACTAAGTCAAACTCAGAGTCTGAAGACAACTTTCACATATCCCCCACATCTCAAGAACCAAATCTTGACATATTTTCAAGTCAAACTCACTGTCCCCATTTCCCTGTAAAAATCCTCACTTCAAAGTTTGTCAAACCAATCATTGTTATTGCTCTCATTAATACCGGAGCAAGTTGTTCAATACTGAACACCAAAGTTCTTCCTGAAGAATATTGGACTCCTTATGTCCGATATTTCAATTCTGCTTCAGGGGACACTTTCTCCATAAATGTCAGGACCACTCCAGTAACTGTCCAGTTCTTTCCTCAGTGTTCCATAACCACAAAGATTTTTGGATCAAATTTCCCCAATAAAGACTTGATAATTGGGTGGGACATCATGACTCAAATTTCTCAGCTCCGTATCATTCATGGAAAAGGTTCTTAGGTATAAAGACCAATTCTCTGAGTTCGTCAATATTCAGAGACTCTTTTCTATTCAGATGAGTCTATTAGATCCAATCATGCAAAAGTTGCTAGAATCTTGTTCGAAATCCCATTCGAAATTTGCTCAGAAGTGTTCCCATCCTTTATGGAAAAATCCAGAGTTCTTTGTTCGCCTTCCTTTTAAGAAGAATGAAGATACAAATTCAACCAAGGCGAGTCACATGGAAATGAAACCAGAACATCTGGCTTTAGCTCAAAGGGAATGCTCATAATTATTGCAACAAGGTTTTATTGAAATCTCTGATTCTCAATGGGCCAGTGAAACCTTTTATGTCAATAAGCATGCTGAGCAAACCAGGGGAAAAATGAGATTGGTAATCAACTATCAACCTCTCAACCTTTTTCTCCAAGATGATAAATTCCCTTTACCATCCAGAGACTCTCTTTGCTGGTCTAACTAAGGCCCATATCTATTCCAAATTCAACCTTAAAGCCGGATTTTGGCAATTGGGCATCCATCTTGAAGACAGATCCAAAACAGGATTCTGTATCCCAAACTAACATTTCCGGTGGAAAGTTCTTCCTTTTGGTCTAAAGGTAGCACCATCCCTTTTCCAAAATGCCATGTGCCATATTTTCCAACCAATCTTGTCAAGTGCAGCCGTATACATTGACGACATTCTGCTCTACAGTCCCGACAAATAGTCACACTATCAACTCCTTGAGCAATTTGTAGAAATCGTGAAAAAGCATGGCATTATGCTTTCTCAAAAGAAAATGAATATTGCCCAAATAGAATTTCTTGGTATGCACCTCAACAAAGGTACGTACTACTCAGGGCCACATATTGCTCAAGAATTATTAAAGTTTCCTGAAGATAACTTCACTACAAAACAAGTTCAGCAATTTCTTGGGATAATCAATTATCTCAGGGATTTTGTCCCAAACATTACGAAGCTCCTAATTCCCTTACAATCCATGCTGAAGAATAATCCCCTATCTTAGGGAAAAACCCAGACCAAAGTAGTCGCTGAGCTTAAGGAGATTATGCAAAATCTCCCACCGTTAAAAATACCATCAATAGGAAAAAGAATTCTTCAAACTGACGCTAGTGATGAATACTGGGCAGCCATCCTGTTCGAAGAAATTGATGGTAAGAGACACATTTGTGCTCATAAAAGTGGAAAGTTTTCTCCAGCTGAAATGCATTACCATTCCACTTTCAAAGAAATCTTAGCAGTAAAAAATGGAATAAAAAAGTTTGAGTTTCATCTCATCGGCCATCACTTCCTGGTAGAATTAGACATGGCATCTTTTCCCCCAAATGACTAATTTTAAACAGAAACAAATTCCAAATTCCCAACTGCTTCGATGGACTGAATGGTTTTCAAAATACTCTTTTGAAACCAAACAAAATCTCCTGTAGAATTTGAAGCAGACCCTTTTGACACTAATTCCACACAGTTGGCTATTGAACCAATTCCAGTTAGAGTATTTACAAGAAAGAGAATTCCCAAAATTTTTGGTAAGGACTTTGTTGCTTACCATCTTAGAGATGATCCATTCTCCTATCAGGAAGTAATGAGATCTAGGGAATCTCTACTGTGGGCAGAAGCCATAGATGATGAAATGAGCTCTCTGCTACAAAATCACACTTGGCAGCTAGTAAATTTGCCAAAAGGGGCTAAAGTTATAGGTTGTAAATGGGTGTTGAAGAAGAAACTAAATAGTGATGGATCAATAGCCAGATACAAAGCACGTTTAATAGCTAAAGGCTATAAACAACAAAGTTGAATAGACTATTTTGATGTATATTCACCTATGTGTCATCTATCAACTATAAGAATTCTTCTTACTTTGGCATCTATTGAACACTTTGTAGTGCATCAAATGGATGTAAAAACAGTTTTCTTGAATGTGGATTTAAATGAGGAAATTTACATGGAACAACCGGAAGGATATGTTATGAAAGGTCTTGAAGACAAAGTTTGTAAATTGAATAAATCCATGTATGGTCTTAAATAAGCACCTAAGATGTGGCATCTTAAATTTGACAAAGTGGTAAAGAGTTATGGCTTTCAGTCTAGTTATTCAGATAAATGTCTTTACCACCATTCTATGTCAAATAAGATAGTCATCATTCGCTTGTATGTTGATGACATGTTAATTCTTGGTTCCGATCATTCTATAGTGAGTGACGTGAAAGCTACTTTAGCTAAAGAATTTGACATGAAAGATCTTTGTATTGCTAATATCATTTTTGGTATGAAAGTAAGCTTTAAATGGCAAGTCGTCTCCCTTAGCCAGACTCATTATATTGAGCAGCTACTTTCTACTTGGGGATACGATAAGTGTAAATCAAGTGAGACACCATGTGATTATAATAACAGACTGAGTCCTAATGAAGGGACCAGCGTGGATCAGTTAAAGTACTCGAAACTGATTGGTAGTTTCATGTATGCTATGAGTTGCACTAAACCTGACATAGCCTTTACAGTTGGCATGTTGAGTCGTTTTATTAGCAATCCTAGTAAAGAGTATTGGGATGCCCTTAATAGGCTAATGAGATACCTTAAAGGTACTAAAGATTATTCTCTCTATTATTCTGGTTATCCTCCAACTGTATATGGATATTCTAATGCCTCATGGTGCTCAGATATTGGAAATAGCAAGTCCACTAGTGGGTATGTATTCACTTTGGGTGGAGCTGCTATTACTTGGAAATCCAAATGACAGACTTGTATTGCATTGTCGTCTATGGAATCGGAACTTTTTGTTTTAGCCTTAGCCAGTGAAGAGGCGGAGTGAATAAAGAATCTGATTATGGATATTCCTTTGACTCGGCTAAAAATTAATTCTTTAAGCCTATTCTGTGATAATCGAGCAGCTGTCCAAGTTGTCAAGAATTCTCTCTTTAATTCAAAGAGAAGACATGTGAGACTGAGACATGCGTTATTGAATTATCTAAGAGAACAAGAGGTTATCACATTGATCAATGTGAGATCGAATGATAACATAGCCGATACTCTCACCAAAGGTATGCCTAAAGATCGATTATTCAAAATAGTGGGGGAACTAGGGTTAAAGACTATAGAGGCAAGTCTTAACTACCATTTACTTACCTTCTAATTGTGTGTTTTGAATTATCGAATTTTTCTTTATTGGCTACAATGATAAGCACAGTTTATATGTTTCATCGATGTTCACAGTTGCTGACTAATTTGAAAATGGTGAGTTATCTCATTCCAAACTTGATGAAGATGACTTTAACCTAATTCAAATGGTCTATCTGGGAAAATTGTGTCATTCCAAACTTGATGATACAATTCAACTAGATTGGACTATCCTTTTTTGTTAAATGATCTCATTCCAAACTTGATGCTAGATTATTTGACTTTAAGGAATCGGTAACTATGACATTCCAAATTGAAACATAGAAACAATTGTTTACATAAGAAGCCTGATGGTTTGGTTCTTAATTGAAACTTGATATTACATAACTAGGTTATTGTAGGTGACTTAACTATTGGTCATGTTCTTTGAAACTAGACAATAGTTATTCTCCTACAAATAAACTTAAGTCGATGTCTATTTGTAAATCACATTGTTTAGGTCTTGTACATAATTTATAAAACTGGCTTGATGCTTATGACATGATATTATGTTACTTTATGACATCAATATATGTTCTTCTCTACTTGATGGAATGGTGCTAAATTTTTATTCAAATGATTGAATCATGATAATATGAAATTCATATTTGACATTCTACAGGGGATGACAGAAATGAATGAGAGTTTAATGAGTGGGATCCTGACCAGAATGACCTAGCTTAATGAATGAATATATATCATTTAAAGCGTGTAGGGACTTGACAGTTTACTTGTTATTGCCTACTTTGATGAAGTCCATTTACTTGAGACTTATATTTTGCTATTTCTATTTTGTGGACATTATTATACTTGTTTCTTATATTTGTAAGGCATTGGACTATTTTGACTGGCCTACTTATACTTGATTAATATGCATATATTGGTTGTGAACTGAATCTGAAATTTATTTTGAGATTTAGATTTTGTTAATCTTAGAACAGATTCATGATAAGAATGATTAACTTATTTAGATTGCATATGATGATTTAGTTTAATACTTTACTGCTGGAATACTCTTTAACCGATCCGAGTTGATTGTCTTGGACTGAATGTAGATGATTCATGTGTGTCTGAACATTACACTGACCACCTTATTGGATTGTGCTATATGGTGAACATAGGAGGAGATTGTTGAATATATTATTAATATAGTCCAAAATTATATATTCGCATACAAGCCCAATAGGTAAAAGCATGATTATTTGGGTCCATATGGGCTGGAGCCCAATAATGTGCATATAAAAACTCTAGGGTTTCTCTACGCTGGAGGTAACACTGTTAAACGTTCCAAACTTGACGTCTGTTGGTGTAATACTTCAAGCAACTATTTCTTCTCTCTCAAACATTTTACCTCCAACAGTGGTTCATCGAGGGAGGAGGGGGCAGAGTCGAGAGAGAGAGAGAGAGAGTTTGAGGGGCGACATGGTGGTTCGTTGGTCGGACGAGGGCTCAATGGGAGAGAGAGGGCGTGGCAAAGAGAGAGAGAGAGTGGGGCAGGAGAGTGTGAGGGAGGGCGAGAGAGAGAGAGAGAGAGAGAGAGAGAGAGAGAGAGAGATGAGAGAGGACTCCCCACTTAATTCAAAAAAGTCTTATATTTGCCCCCATTTTAAACGGGTATCGTAATCTCAAGACCCTTCTTATTTGTTGTACCGACACTTTTTATATGGTCCATATTTTCTTTTTTGGGACACTCTTTATTTTCTCGCTATGGTGAAATTATGTGCCGTGTATTCAATATGTGTGGCTTCGTATTTTCAATTGGGAAGCCACATGATTCCTATTAGGCTCCAATCTATTGTTTTCCAAAATACCTAACTTCCAAATTATGATATTCAACTTAGGTAATTTTCTGATTATTTCCTCTAATTAAATATTCATAAAATAATATGAATAATTTTCCAAGTATTTTATTTAATAATTTGATAATCAATTATTCCAACTTTCTACGATGTAAATTTTGGCCACAAGGATATTTTATGGGTTTGGCCAAATTTACATGCTCAAATGGGCTTAGTCTAGTATATTAATTAAGTTTAAAACCTTCAATCTAAATCAATTCCCTACTAATCCAATGCAAATGCGACTACCAAATAAATGCTCACAAAATTATATGCATTTTAACTAATACATTTTCTATTGGTATTGGGGTGGACCCCAAATTTTCAATAAAATAAGCAATTAATTGGGCCGTCAAAATTCAGTTATCAACAATTGCCTATTTTCGAAGGTGAACTCGTAGAGATTGTATTTAAAAATAATATAATGCACAAATTTTGACTAAACATATGTAATGGATCATATTTTTGTTGGGACTACGAGTCCCATTTTTTTTTCTTTTTGTATGTAATGTGATGCTACTGTGAATGTATGACACGAAAGGACATGATTTTTCCACGAATGAAATGAGTCTAATCATTCGATTGCATCTCGCGGTGTCCAATATTCCGTGGGGGCAGGGTGTTTCCCAAACATCCGTCGAAGATATTTCGGGGGAGAACTAGTGGATTGCGCCAGCCCCAAAATCTTAGAATGGTGGGCCCTAATGTCCGACCTCTGACCCTTTGACCTCGACAGCTCCCCCTTCCTCCTCCCCACGTCCTTCCTTCTTTCCCTTCGCTCCCATAAAAATAGAAAGTCCCCCGCGCCTTCTTCACATCGTCAAAACCTAAAAAAAGGAATTTGCAGCCCCGCACCACGCTCCCGACCCCCACCCCAATTCCAATCCACTTGCCAAGTCACGGCCCCACCTGCACACGTGTCACACGGTGAATCGCTAGCCGCTTGGCCCGACCCTCACTCTCACTCGCTCCACAACTGGGTTCCCACTTCAAGTCCCTGTCACTCCTGAGTACGAGTCTGTTTCCTCCTCAATCCCGTGTCCCCGCTTCATATATATAACCCAACCCTCCATATCAGTAAACACTTACTTCCCCTCACCACACTCCTTATCTGCTTCATTCCAACTCAGCAGCTATCGCAGTATCCCTGTGCAGACGTACTCCCATGAACTCTTCCTCTTATATCTCCCATCCCAACTCCTTTAGCTTCGACTTCGCCAAGCCGCCTTTCTCGTTGCTGCTGTCCCACGACAGGAGGGCAGCGCCCGGGAACTTCTCTGGGGAGGAGGTGCGCCTCGCGTCCGACCACCCGAAGAAGCCCGCCGGCGGGAAGAAGTTCCGGGAGACACGCCACCCCGTGTACCGGGGGGTGCGGCTGCGCGACTCGGGAAAGTGGGTCTGCGAGGTCCGCGAGCCCAGAAAGAAGTCGAGGATCTGGCTCGGCACCTTCCCCACCGCAGACATGGCCGCAAGGGCGCACGATGTGGCGGCGCTCGCGCTGAGGGGCCGGTCCGCCTACCTCAACTTCGCGGACTCCGCATGGCGGCTGCCTGTGCCGGCGTCACCCAACACCAAGGACATACAGAGGGCAGCAGCCAAGGCCGCGGAGGCATTCCAGCTGGTGGAATCCGAGGATGTGATGTCGCGGAACGAGAAGAAGTTGCATTCGGAAGAGGAAGTGTTGTACGACGAGGAGGACATCTTCGGGATGCCGGGGTTGCTCGCCAATATGGCGGAGGGGATGCTCTTGTCTCCACCGGAATGCAGCGGAGATATATATGCCGGACTGGACGACGGGAACTTGGACGCGTACGCGTCATTATGGAGCTATTCCATGTGACCATTTCTCAATTTCACTTTAAGTGTTTTGTCATTAGGGACGACTTTGATGCCCCGCTTAGTAAGTGTTTTAATAGAGTGCGGATAAAAGTTGAAGCGTACGAACACAGATATTTTCGGAAGCCATTTTTGTGGAGTGCCATTAGATAACAAAGCTGTGTTCACCGCAACATCAGGCGTTTGCATATAGTTAATAAAGAAACTGCCCGAGTCAACATGAATTTGAGAGAAGTGGTTTTCAGACTTACCCAATTTATCTTCGAATGTATCATGTCTATGGCAAAGGTGCGCCAACGAAATTCGTAAGGGTTCTTTAAGTTCAAGCCCTTTTTGCTCGCGGCTAAATTCTAGAGGAGCCTAGCGAATGTGTCTGGGCCAATTAAGAAGGTTATCGAACGATCCGGTTCGGTCGATGCTTCGCAATAGCTCATGGATAAACGAAAGTCACAAAATGCATAGTTATAGACAAGATGCAGTCCCATATGAATGTATTAATCTGGAAGACACAATGATGATCCATATTGAAATTGGTTTTTTTTCATGCTCAAGAGAACTCATGTTGCCTTCGGCCGTTCCACGTTCTAAGGACTGCACCGAACAACTCCTTGGGTTTCCTTAGGCCCTTGAACTCTCTTCAAGTCACACTGGAATGATTAAAAGGTGGCAAGGCAAGCAACCATACAGACTAACGTGCAGGCATGAAGCGGGATTGGTAATGACAAGACACATGCCAAAAAAGATAACTAGCAATAATAGCAGTCAGGAGATACTCTCTTGGAAAGGCAGGGAGAAGCATCATCAACAGAGAGGGGCATCGGTTTGGCTCTTTGGGCAGGAAAGGAAATGTATAAACCAAAGTACACGAAATGATCAATACATCTCATTCTAAGTTCTCGATATGATCAGGCTTGCTCTCTAGTTTTGAATATATTTCAAACTTGATACACTCAGATTGTAAGTCATCCTAATCTCATCGGTGGTCGGGGCCAAAAATAGCCCACAACCCAAAGAGATGACTACTTTGATCACGCAAACCTTCAAAATGGTAGTTGCCGGCTTCTTCTTTTGGGAAGAGAGGCATCTTCCCCGCTCATGACTCTCTATCTATTAAATATACAAGGCAAAAGAAATAAAAAATACGATGGATGACTGTTATATGCTGGCAATGAGTTTTCTTGGGGTCACTGGTGTTCACCTAAAACAGCAACAATTATCACAATGAATAATAAGTCGAGGATCCAACAATTTAACACAAGCTGAGATCTGTAAATTCTGGAAATCCATCTGACAAGATTTTTAATGGGGAAAATGCTAAATCGTTCATCTAATACTCATTCACAACTCACCTGATATTTTTGCAACAAAAGCTGTCTCCAGTTGAACTTCCGATCGATCAGTTTCTTTACTTTCACATAACTTCAGTCTGAAAATACTCTTCACATGAAACTTTTCTGACCGATGTGACACTCAAGTCTTGACCAACTAAGAAGTTTTCTTAGCAAAAGTAATTATTACATAAGGATACTGCTGATCTTATAAGAATCGATCAAAGAGGGCAAAAAAGCACGGATGATCCCCCCGTGGAAAACAAGCATTCTACGTACAGCAAAGCATATATACCATCAGATAAGAGAGAAGTCCACCGAAATGATTGGATAGAGAAATTTACGTAACCGACATAATGTGCCATGAATAATTGGCAATAATACGTGTCAATATCACCAAATACGTTAAAAGGCTTGGACTTACGCTTTCTCTTGACAATCTTTCAAGGCAAAAGGTATCGAGTTTCTACGGTGCACTCCAAACAGATGGTATTAGAACCGATTAGTGAATATCTCAAGAAAGAAATCTTATGATTAACGATTAGTAGATATGCCAAGAAAGAAATCTCATGACCAATGCTTGTTTGATAAGAAAAGATCAAGAATAATTTGTGTTTTTAATTAGATATTGGTTCAACTGGATTTGTTAATATAAAAGCTCGGACTTGAGCTCTCTCCCTAAGCAAAACGTATTGGGTGGTTGCGTGCTCCCAATAAAATAAATCGTAAGTTTACTAAAAGGAAAAGAAAAAAGACCAAGAAAACCCGGGCAGTAATTCCAAAAGGAATTCGCGCACGAAAGGACATATGCTTTTTCAAAGACGAAACGAGTGGCAGAGGATGTTTCCAAAACAGGCATCGAAGATATTTCGGATGAAAACTAGTGAATCGCGCGAGCCGCAAAAACATGGGCCCCTCGACGGGGACCTTTGACCCTCTGACCTCCACGTCTCTTCCTTCTTTCCCATCGCTCCCATAAAAACAGAAAGTCCTCCGCGCCTTCTTTACTACGTCAAAACCCCCGAAAAGGAATTTGCAGCGCCACCACCCTCCCATCCCAACCACACAATCCACTTGCCACGTCACGTCCCCACCTGCACGCGTGTCGTACTCTGAATCGCACTCAACCTCTCCCCCTCGCTCGCTCGCTCGCTCCACGGCTGGGCTTCACGCTTCAAGTCACGGTCTCCCAGATTGGGCGTCTTCCCCGTAGGGAGAAACTCTTCCTGAGTACGAGTCCCGTTTCCTCTTTTGAATCCCGTGTCCCCGCTTCATATATTATGTATATATACCCAACACCCCTCACTCCCAATCCTACACGACACCCCATATCAGTAAACACTTCTCACTGCTAGGGGTGTGCATGGTCCGAGCGGGGCGGAACCGCCCGCTAAGGACCGGTTCCGAAAAATCGGAACCGGGATCCACCCGTTTATTGCATGGATCCATCCGGGAACCGGACCGCCGGTCCGGTTCGGTTCCCGGGTGGATCCATGGAACCGATTTTGATGCCAAAAATTCTGGTTTCGCGAGGAGAAACCCACCGAGAACCCAATTCAATTGTCGTGAGAGAAGAGAGACAAGGTGACGGGGATGGACAAAAGAAGGCAGCGAAGGCGAGCGGAGAACTGTTGGACCCTTGTACACAGTGATTACTAATGCACCAAGAATTGATGCAACGGTTCCCACAATGGAGCAAACAAACAAGTCAAGAATAGAGCAAACAAACAAGTCAAGAACTTAAAACCCTTCTCCCCCCCTTTCGCCTGCCATCAATGGAGCTAGCGAGTGACAGGCATGAGCAGAGCACGAACTTGCTAGAGATGATGAAGGGGCAAGGAAGGAGGACGAGAGAGGAGAGGGCATTACACTAGAAGGCGAAGGTGTACTTGTTGAGCCCGTCGGACATTGGCCATTTTCGCCACCACCATGCTGCTTGCTTGAACCAGAACCACCATTATCATCCCCACGAACGGCAGCGAACCCCCGGCCCTCCCCTCCATCTCCATCTCTCTCTCTAGCTCTCTAGCTCTCTTCTCAGTTCGTGGGTGAAATAATTGGAGGACCCCGAGAAGCTTTCCTCCGTTTTACGGGACCGCCATCGATTGGATGATTTTGTTTGACTTTCCGACAAAGATCTCTCCCTCCAACGGAAGACAGTGGCGGAGGAGGAGCAGCGGCGGCGTGGATACTCGGGGATGAATCGAAGACGAAGAGAAGAAACAGAGAGAATCGAAGGCTGAGGAAGAAACAAAGAGAGAAGAGACGCGAATTAGGGTTTCGCGAATTAGGGCTCCGCGAGTCGCGACTTTTGTTTTGTTTAGTATTTTTTTTTTTAATTATAAATAGGTACCGGTCCGGTCCGGGTGGGCGAGCGGGCGGATCCGCCCACGGAACCGGGAACACCGGTTCTCAACAATTGGACCCGGGAACCGGACTGGTTCCCTCAAGAACCACCGGTTCCGGGCGGTTCCGGTCCGGTTCCGAGCGGTCCGGGCGGTTCCCGGGTATTTTGCACACCCCTACTCACTGCTCCAGCCAGCTTCTGTCTCTTATAAACACTAGCCCCACCACATTCATCATCCACTTCACTCCCACCCAACAGCTATCGCACTATCCCACTGCAGACGTCCTCCCATGAACCCTTTCTCTTCTCATTCCCATCCCAACTCCTGCCGCTTCAACTTCGCCGAGCCGCCATCCGACAGCAGGAGCGCCACGGCACTTGGGAACTTCTCCCACAAGGAGGTACTCCTCGCTTCACACCACCCGAAGAAGCGCGCTGGAAGGAAGAAGTTCCGGGAGACCCGCCACCCTGTGTACCGGGGGGTGCGGCTGCGCGACTCCGGCAAGTGGGTCTGCGAGGTCCGCGAGCCCAGAAAGAAGTCGAGGATCTGGCTCGGTACCTTCCCTACTGTGGAGATGGCGGCGAGGGCGCACGACGTGGCGGCACTCGCTCTGAGGGGCCGGTCCGCCTGCCTCAACTTCGCAGACTCCGCATGGCGGCTGCCCGTGCCAGCGTCAGCGGACACCAAGGACATACAGAAGGCAGCGGCCAGGGCTGCGGAGGCATTCCAGCCGGTGGAATGCGAGGACGTGATGTCCGAGGACAAGAAGAAGTTGCGTTCGGAAGAGGTAGTGTTGTACGACGAGGAGGACATCTTCGGGATCCTGGGGTCGCTCGCCGATATGGCGGAGGGGATGCTCTTGTCTCCACCAAAATGCGGCGGAGATATATATGGTGGAGAGGACGACGGAAATTTGGATGCATACACGTCATTATGGAGCTATTCGATCTGATCATTTCTCAATTTCACTTGTAGTTTTTGTTGTTAGGGACGACTTTGACACCGTACTTAGAAGTTTCTTAATAGAGTGCAAATGAAAGGTAAGTGGTACGAAAACAGAAATGTGTTTTCATAAGCCATTTTTTTGGCGTGCCATTCAACAAAAAGCATATCAATGAAGCACAGCTCTTTTGATGTTGGGCCGCCGATAGAGCAGTCAGGAAAGTGAAACGAAGCACAAAAGTAGGCCGCGTTAATGGTAACATGGGCGTTTGCATATAGTCAATAAAGAAATCATGAATTTAAGAGAAATGGTTTTCAGACATGCCCAAGTGATCTTCGAATGTTTCATGTACATGACAAAAGTGTGCCAATGAAATTCGTACTGGTTCTTTAGGTTCAGGTCATTTTTACTCTCAGCTAAATTCTAGAAGAGGAGCCTAACAAATGTGTTCAAGCCCATTGAAAGGGTTAACAGAACGATCATGTTCCGTCGATACTTCGCGATGAGCTCATAGATAAAGAAAAGTGACAGAATCCATAGACATAGACAAGACGCAATCCCAAATTTATGTGTCAACAATTACCCATCTTCGAAGATGAGCTCGTAAAAATTGCATTTAAAAATAAAATGATGCCTAAATTTTGACGAAGCGTATATAATGGATGATACTTTTGTTGAGATTATGAGTCCCTTTTTTTTTTCTTTATGTATGTAATGTGATGCTACTGCCAATGTATGACATGAAAGGACATGATATTTCGACGAATGAAATGAGTCTAATCATTCAATTGCATCTCGCGGTGTCCAATATTCCGTGGTGGCAGGGTGTTTCCCAAACAGGCGTCGAAGATACTTCGGGGGGAAACTAGTGGATCGCGCGAGCCCCAAAATCTTAGAATGATGGGCCCTTCAGTGGCCGACCTCTGACCCTTTGACCTCGACAGCTCCATTTGTAACTATTTTGACCCCCGCTTGACTCCTCGTGCGTGATGGATGATCTGAACATGTGGAGCATGCTGTGGGTTGGATTGGCACGGAATTTCACCGGTTTAGATCAACAGGAACAACACCGGACAACCTGCAACTCCGGGGCTGGATTGATCAGTTGGAGGCTCGGTAGATATGAGTACATGTTGCGGAATCCCTGGAGAAAATCGCACTTAGAAAACGACGAGCAGCTGCTTGTGGATGTCAAGGCTTCCGAAAGAATGATGAAAAACTTTTTTGAACCATTCCCGGACGAGAAAATATTGGCTATGGCACGTGTTCAAAATGGGGCTCCAACGGGGAAAAATTTTCTCTCCCTTGCACGCTCTCTCTCCCAACTCTCTTCGCCGCCCCCTCTCTCTTCCACCGAGCCCTCATCCAATCGACGAACTACCGCATTCGATCAACGAACTTCGTGACTATGGAGGCAACCTTTCGAGGCGGAGGCGGAGGTTGCGCAGTGATTCGTCGAACAAGGGCTCGGTCATGACTTAGAGGGAAGGGGAAGGGCACAGTTGGGAAGGGGTAGTGATTTGGCAATGGCGAAGCCGTGGTGGCTCGTCAGTTGGACAAGGGGTCATCAGGGGAAAGAGAAGGGGCAGAGTCCAGAGAGAGAAAGAGAGAGACAGCTAGAGTCAGAGGGGCGACATGATGGTTTGTTAGGGGTGAGCACGGTTCCAAGTAGAACCGGAAACTGGAGAACTAGTTCGGTTCGCGGTTCTAAAGAGGCCGGTTTCGGTTCCCAATTCCTTTTTTTGGGAACCGGAACCAGAACCGGTCAGAGTTTAAAAAAAATTACCTAGCGCACGTCACTTCCCCTTTCTGCCGATTCTTCCCCCTTCCCCTTTCTTTTTTTCTTTCTTTTCCCCATTTTTCCTCCTCACGTCACTTCCTGCCCCCTTGACTTTTTCTTTTCTTTTCTCTCTCTCCCTTCTCTTTCCCCCCTTGTCGGCCGAAACTCCCCCCTTCTTCTCTTCCCCTTCTTCTTCTTCTTTCCTCTTGCTGGTTGCTGCTTCACCCACCACCACCTCTTGGCCACCGAACCACCACCACCCAGCGCTTGTCCGACGAGTCATCTCGCTGTTGAGCCCTCGCTGTTGAGCTCGATGAGCTGTTGCGCCATCCATGCCGCCCCTCGCTGCCGTGAGCCACCACCGCCGTCCCCAAGCCATCGTCACCATCTCTTGCCACCGCCCGCTCAGCTGTCCGGGCCGTCGATGCTTCGAACTGCCACCACCTCCACTAGAATTAAGTTCTTCCCCCCTTGGCCGTGGGTTGAGCCGCGACTGCCGCCGTCTTCGCTGCGCCGTTTGTGCCACCGTTGGTGCCGTGAGACTCATGTCTTCGTCGCCGTCGCACCGCCGTCACCACGTGCTCGCCCTTGACTTATTAACTACTGATTTATTCTCTTATTTTTTTATACAGGAACTGTGGAAAACAAGTGTATTTAGTTTTTCCTGTTCGGGTTCCGATTCAGAGATAGTGGGGGAGGTGAAAAGGGAGAAGAAGGAATCGATTCAAATCCATCTCTCTTTGGCTCTTCCACGGAAGATTCTCGTTCCTCCCGAAACAACAACCACCCAATCGCGTCAAGAACGAGGCTAATCGTCTCCTTGCAGATCTGGGTTGATCTTCTCTTTCGTGCCCGAATCGTGTTCTGCAAGTGAGGAAGCACGTCTCTGAGCCATGGGGATGGGAAAGTTCAAGGGCAAGCCCACAAGTCGCTACCAGTTCTCGACTCCCAACGAGATGAGTAAGCCAAGAGCGCAAAGATTTGATTTTTCTTGCGAATTTCAACGACCCTCTTTCATTCAACATCGCTTGTGATTGTTGGGAATAGCCCATTCGTTGAGCGTCAGTTGGTTGTTTGTTTGGATGTGGTCGAGCTGAATTTGGGTGTGGTTCTGTTTTGCTGAATTTGTTTGGTTTTCTAGGATCGCCATGTACAAATATGCCAAGATGTCAAGTTGTACCAGAGAGATAAGTGATAAAATGATAACAAAAAACAATCGACAATTGATTTTGTGCATATGCGATAAAAAGACAAGAAAAAACAATTGACAATTAATTTTGTGCATATGCTATTCGTTGTTTTATGTGTTGCTTCATGAATGAAGCTTCAATTAATTCGTAACCTTGCAAGTATCAACCTAGAGTTTTCTGAACAGTGCTCAATGATGCATGTTGTCACGTTGTTCTAATCCAGTGAACCTAATTGTCAATTGTTTGAAAAGAGCTTTTCAAATAATTAAAAAAAAAGGACTTGTTGAAACCTGGAACCAACTTTTGGATTCTTGATTCTAACGGGTAAGTTTCGGGTTCCAAAAAATGAGGAACCTGTACCTGAGGGTAGATTCCAGGTTCTAAACGGAACTAAACCGAAACCGGGAATTGCTCACCCCTATAGTTCGATGGTCGGACAAGAGCTCGGTGGGAGAGAGAGGGGCAGTGAAGAGAGAGAGTCGGACAAGAGAGAGGGAGGGAGGGAGGGAGGGAGGGAGGGCAAGAGAAAGAGGGGAGAGATGGGAGAGAAGAGTGCCCGCTCAATTAAAAAAAGTCTGATATTTGGGCCCCATTTTAAACAAGTATCGTAATCTCAGGAATCTTCTTATTTGTTGCACCGCCACTTCTTGTATGACCCATATTTTCTCTTTCTAGACACTCTCTTCTTTTCTAGTGAACTGGCAAACGTGGGTTCACATAAATTATGTGTCGTGTATTCAATATGTGTGACCTTCATATTTTCAACTGAGAAGCCGGATGCTCCTTTTAGGCTTTACAAATTCTAATATTCAACTTAGGTAATTTTTTTTATTATTTCCTCTAATTAAATATTCATAACATAATATGAATAATTTTCCAAGTATTTTATTTAATAATTTGATAATTTATTATTCCAACTTACTACACGATGCAAATTTTGGCCAAATTTACATGCTCAAATGGGCGTAGTCCAATATATTAATTGAGCTTAAAACCTTCCATCTAAATCCATTCAATGCAAATGCAACTACCAAATAAATGCTCAGGGAATTATATGCATTTTAACTAGTATTTTTTGTCTAGGTACCGAGGTGGATCCCAAATTTTCAATAAAATAAACAATTAATTGAGTTGTCAAAATTTAGCTGTCAACAACCATCCATCTTCGAAAGTGAATTTGTAGAGATTGTATTAAAAGATAAAATAATATCTAAATTTTGACTATGCACATGCAATAACATGCAATAGATGATACTTTTTTTGGGATTAGGAGTCCCATTCTTTTTTTTTGTATGTAAGGTGATGCTAATGCCAATCTATGACACGAAAGGACAGAAGATTTTTTCGCGAATGAAATGAGTACTCATTTGGCCGCATGTCGCGGTGTCCAATGTTCCGTAGGGGCAGGGTGTTTCCCAAACAGGCGGCGAAGATATTTCGGGGGGGAAACTAGTGGATCGCGCGAGCCCCAAAATCTTAGAAGGGTGGGCCCTTCAATGTCCGACCTCTGACGCTTTGACCTCGACAGCTCCCCCTTCCTCCCTTCATTCCCTTACCCCCCATAAAAATAGAAAGTCCCCCGCGCCTTCTTCACACCGTCAAAACCTAAAAAAAGGAATTTGCGGCCCCGCACCACCCTCCCGACCCCCACCCCAATTCCTATCCACTTGCCCAGTCACGGCCCCATCTGCACACGTGTCGCACGGTGAATCGCGAGCCGCTTGGCACGACCCTCACTCGCTCCACAGCTGGGTTCCCACTTCAGGTCCCAATCACTCCCGAGTACGAGTCTGTTTCCTCCTCAATCCCGTGTCCCCGCTTCATATATATAACCCAACCCTCCATATCAGTAAACACTTACTTCCCCTCACCACACTCCTTATTTGCTTCATTCCAACTCATGAACTCTTCCTCTTATATCTCCCACCCCAACTCCTTTAGCTTCGACTTCGCTGAGCCGCCTCTCTCGTTGCTGCTGTCCCACGACCGGAGCGCAGCGCCCGGGAACTTCTCTGGGGAGGAGGTGCGCCTCGCGTCCGACCACCCGAAGAAGCCCGCCGGCAGGAAGAAGTTCCGGGAGACACGCCACCCCGTGTACCGGGGGGTGCGGCTGCGCGACTCGGGAAAGTGGGTCTGCGAGGTCCGCGAGCCCAGAAAGAAGTCAAGGATCTGGCTTGGCACCTTCCCCACCGCAGACATGGCGGCGAGGGCGCACGATGTGGCGGCGCTCGCACTAAGGGGCCAGTCCGCCTGCCTCAACTTCGCAGACTCCGCGTGGCGGCTGCCGGTGCCGGCGTCACCCAACACCAAGGACATACAGAAGGCAGCAGCCAAGGCCGCGGAGGCATTCCAGCTGGTGGAATCCGAGGATATGATGTCGGGGAACGAGAAGAAGTTGCATTCGGAAGAGGGAGTGTTGTACGACGAGGAGGACATCTTCGGGATGCCGGGGTTGCTCGCCAATATGGCGGAGGGGATGCTCTTGTCTCCACCGGAATGCAGCGGAGATATATATGCCGGACTGGACGACGGGAACTTGGACGCGTACGCGTCATTATGGAGCTATTCCATGTGACCATTTCTCAATTTCACTTTAAGTGTTTTGTCATTAGGGACGACTTTGATGCCCCGCTTAGTAAGTGTTTTAATAGAGTGCGGATAAAAGTTGAAGCGTACGAACACAGATATTTTCGGAAGCCATTTTTGTGGAGTGCCATTAGATAACAAAACTGTGTTCACCGCAACGTCGGGCGTTTGCGTATAGTTAATAAAGAAACTGCCCGAGTCAACATGAATTTGAGAGAAAGTGGTTTTCAGACTTACCCAATTTATCTTCGAATGTATCATGTCTATGGCAAAGGTGCGCCAACGAAATTTGTATGGGTTCTTTAAGTTCAGGCCCTTTTTGCTCGCGGCTAAATTCTAGAGGTGCCTAGCAAATGTGTCTGGGCCAATTAAGAAGGTTACCGAACGATCCAGTTTGGTCGATGCTTCACAATAGCTCATGGATAAATGAAAGTCACAAAACGTATAGATATAGACAAGACACAATCCCATATGAATTTATTAATCTGGAAGACACGATAATGATCCATATTGAAATTTGTTTTTTTTTCATGCTCAAGAGAACTCACATTGCCTTCGGCCGTTCCATGTTATGAGGATTGCACCGAACAAGACCTTGGGTTTCCTTAGGCCCTCGAACTCTCTTCAAGCCACACTAGAATGATTAAAAGGTGGCAAGGCGAGCAACCATATAGACTAACGCGCAGGCATGAAGCGGGATTGGTAATGACAAGACACGTGCCAAAAAAGATAACTAGCAATAATAGCAGTCGGGAGAAACTCTCTTGAAAAGGCAGGGAGAAGCATCATAAACAGAGAGGGGCATCGGTTTGGCTCTTTGGGTAGGAAAGGAAACGTATAAACCAAAGTACACTGTCGCGACTTGATCTCACCACCCTCAAATCAAAAGGGGGAAATGTCGGGCTTAGAGGTACTTAATCACGAGAGCTCCCTCACAAGATCACGAGCTCTCCCAAGCTCGTACCCCGCGCGACGAGTTTATTTATGCGATCTAGTTGTTTATGACAATCTAAAAATAGACAAGAGTCGCCACTAGCCTTATTTTGGGGGTCGGCTAGAAAACCCAATCGAGGGTCGGGAGTGTTTCCTCAATTCTTACGTAACCAAATATCTAGGTTTGGGGACTTTGATTACGCTAATATTGCTATTAACGCATTTTCGGTACCTAGACAATATGTTGTGTTTTCCTTAACATGTCCATACGTTTCTTTTTACATTTTTGGAATAATTAATCCTAAACTAGGCGATCATGCATGGTTGGTCATTTTCATTATATTCTATTTCTAGAAAAACAAGAAAGGAAAACAATCAAAGAAATTGAAATTGCAAGACAGCAAGTAAACAATCAAGAAAAGCAGTAAATCTATCATACAATCCTAAAAATATAAAAAAAGAGAACACGATAAAAAAGAAAAGAAAAAGAGAAGACCCACAACTCGTTGGGTTTTATACAACAAATGGAACCCGAGACATATGTCGGGAAAATGAATATTATACAATAATGGTCGGAATGGACATCGACCTCCACCGTCTTCACGCTTTTTTCATCTTCGGGGTTCTAATATAATCTTAACCTAAGAAACTTATAACTATGTGCATACAATGGAAAGAAATAAGCATACACATCAAGACAAGTAATCTCAATTCAGCATGGAAGATATTCTAAAAGAAATCCAAGAATGAAATCATAACAAAGAATCACAACAGAAATCATCAAACATCACATATAAAATCAAAGCAATTGGGGTAGAGCCCATGAATAATCGGCACTAAAAAAAGCACGCAACATCAAGCACACTATGAGGAACAACTTTCATGAATGAAGTTTCCTAAGATGGGTTACACATGAATTTATAAAATTCAAGAACACATAACAACACATTAGAAACATAACAGGACAGCAAGACATCATGGCAAATCAACAACAATTTGTCCTAGTAAATAATGTCTAAAATTCTAAAAAAAAAGTCTGAAATTTTACCACAATATAGACATGAAAAAGATGAACAAACTTCATTGAGGATCCGACCTTAGAATCTTTATCGAAAAATTCATACAAAAGTAACAAAAGGTTGACTCAACAAAAGCATTCCGAATTTTACTCATAGCAGATTTCCATGCCAACTTTGCAAAAAATGGAAAATGGGACAAATGGCATGCAAATAATGCAAAATCAGTGTCATTAGAAAGATTAAGACGTGCCCTAAGACTTTTTAAGAAATGTTGGGTTCAAGTAAGGTCAAATTCATGGCCGAAAATCAACAATCTCTAAAGCATGCAAATCAATCATGAGCAAATCAGAAAATGATGCATGGTAACTATCTTGTTAAGCCGCCTAATCAATGCATGAAAATTATGAAATTTGAATATGACATAGGGCTAAATGTGAAGAACAAAATTGATTCAGACATATAACCTTAAATCCATGTGCAAAAGATCACACAAATTCATTAACATTGATATGTGACTTGTCATTAAGAGCAAAATGCATGACAATTTCAGTTGCGACATATCAACTTGATGCATGGTTTTTACATAGTAAATGATCCTCAAATGAGGCATGCCATACATCATCGCGAAGCTTATGATGTTCTCTAAGTATGTCTAGAACACATATTCTACAAATTGGTTCATTAATAAGCTCAATCGAAGACATTCCTCTTAGAAGTCAAATCAGTAATAGAAACAACAGTACAGACCAGAATCAATTGTGATTAATCCTATCTATATGATATGAGAAAATTCTAAAAAAAATTGTGCAACTACGTCTGGGGTGAAATCTCATGAAGATACCCTAGTCCAATTCAATCAATAAAATTGCACACAAAATTGTCAAACATATCAGGTTGTCCAATTACATCAATATCATAGAACATAGTAGAACTTCAGACATGAAATTTATAGGAAAAATGGATGCGAATCGGTGCAAAATTTATATTATTGAAAAGCCCATGAAGTATACTACGACTTTCATGAGGACTTCAAACACAGAAAATTACATTTACAAGCTGATATCAAGTCATTTGCACAGAAGGTCATCCGAAATAGAGAGCAAGTCAGAAAACAACAATTTTCCAGAAACTGGTGCTAAATGCCGAGCTATTTTCAGGTAGTAAACGACATCAGATCGGAATGCTCTATGGGTCGTTGGAAAGGTCTTCGAGTCGTCTTCAACTCTTGTGAAGACATCGAACACAAAAAACAATAGTAATGAGTTTATAGCACAGCATTTCTCAGATCTGTCACATAGACATGATTTTTGCAGAACAAGCATATTCAAACAATCAAGCATGCTTAAGCCAATCAAGCTCATCATAAGCTATCCTAAGGCCATTATAACATCTTAAACATGTTGAAATTGCAAAACTAGAACCCTAGGGTGAGCTCTAGCCCCGGTTGTCTAGAACAACCTCGCTTCATTGAGCTCGAGAAGAGATATTTACCTTTTGCGCAATCCGATCGATTTAGGCTTAATCGATCAACAATCAAGCTCAACAACTCTTCACAAACGTTGAGGATTATCATATCTGTAAAAGTTAAGCTCCAGCGACACGGATCTGCCGACGACAACTTCTTCGTCTATTGGAGTGGAGTAACGGAGGAGGAGCCGCCGCTGTTCGGGAACGATAACACGTCGAGCGCGAAGAGGATCAACACGACGAGGTCGAACATCAGGATCGCGGCAAGGAGCAGCTGCTGCGAGGATGGCAACCTCCGCTGCAGGAAGCGTGGCTGACTCAGTTTCACCGTTTGCTAATGATTGTTGTGAGGGGAAAGGGGCGTGGTCAGGGGATCAGAGAAACGCCGGAGGCGAGAGCGAGATCGAGAGGGGAGCTCTATCCGACGAAGGGTAGTTGTTGCTTGCTTCTCTCGGTTGCGACGGGAGAATTAGTAAGGGAGAGAGAGAGAGAGAAGCCATTCGACCGTTTTGCCGAGAAAGAGAGCGAAAGAGAGAGAGAAATGGTTGTCTAAGAGAGAAAGTGGTTTGGAAAATGACCCCCCAATTTTGGAGGAAAATTTGTTGTATAATCTAAAGCAAGATCAAATCTTAGTCTTTGGAGCGAAAGTGGTTGGATCTTAAAGTTATTAAGAGCACCTCTAATTGAGCACATGCCCATGATGCATTTTTTATAAATGGCGATGATCAATTGCAAACTAATTGGGGTCTTCTCTTTATTATTATTATTATTATTATTATTATTATTATTATTATTATTAACATGTGGCGTCAATTTACGAATTTCATAAAATCCTTAACAAAATTGGAATTTCGAAAATTAAAGGGTGTGGATGCGTTGGCCATGAAGTGAGCTAGCTGATGGTGATTTTCGGCCAAAAGATGGCCGGAAAAATTCACCGGTCAACGCCGGTCAATGTCAGATTGACCGGGTTGACTTTTTGTTCGAATTTTGTTTTATTTTTTCTGGTTTTGCCCGATTTAAAGGAAATCAAATACTTTTATATGAATGGGTCAAATGAGACGCAACTGAACTATCTCAAGTCGAAAATTGTGCACAAAATTTTCAATCCATTGAATTCTTATTGAAGAGAGGCCACAGGCTAGTCTCATATCTTCAACTGAATCTCAACCGACTAAATTGACGCTTAATTTCTTCAATTGTACTCTAGTCTAAAATGACCCAAATCGAATCACGTAGATTGAACCACCTTAGCTGGGCTTTCTAATCTTTGAACATGCCAAATCGACCAAATTAGAAAGCATCTGAGTACATCTTTCAAAATTGACCTCGAATTTGGACTCATCTCTTTTAATAATGTATCGACTAAAAACAGGTGTCAACATACACGAAATGATCAATACATCTCATTCTGAGTTCTTGATATGATCTGGCTTGCTCTCTAGTTTTGAATATATTTCAAACTTGATTCACTCGGATTGTGAGTCATCCTAATCTCATCGGCCATTAGGGCCAAAAATAGCCCACAACCCAAAGAGATGACTGCTTTGATCACGCAAACCTTAAAAATGGTAGTTGCCGGCTTCTTCTTTTGGGAAGAGGGCCATCTTCCCCGCTCATGAGACTCTATCTATTAAACATACGAGGCAAAAGAAACAAAAAATACGATGACTGACTATTATATGCTGGAAATGAGTCTTCTTGGGGTCACTAGTGTTCACCTAAAGCAGCAACAGTTATCGTAATGAATAATAAGTCAAGGATCCAACAATTTAACACAAGCCGGATCTATAAATTCTGGAAATCCACCTAACAAGATTTTTAATGGGGAAAATGCTAAATCATTCATCTGATACTCATCCACAACTCACCTGATATTTCTGCAACAAAGGCTGTCTCCAGCTGAACTTCCGGGAGATCAGTTTCTTTACTTTCACATAACTTCAGTCTGAAAATACTCTTCACATGAAACTTTTCTGACTGATGTGACACTCAAGTCTTGACCAACTAAGAAGTTTTCTTAGCAAAAGTAATGATTACATAAGGATACTGCTGATCTTATAAGAATCGATCAAAGAGGGAAAAAAAGCGCGGATGATCCCCCCGTGGAAAACAAGCATTCTACGTACAGCAAAGCATATATACCATCAGATAAGAGAGAAGTCCACCGAAATGATTGGATAGAGAAATTTACGTAATCGACATAATGTGCCATGAATAATTGGCAATAATATGTGTCAATATCACCAGATATGTTAAAAGGCTTGGACTTACGCTTTCTCTTGACAATCTTTCAAGGCAAAAGGTATCGAGTTTCTACGGTGCACTCCAAACAGATGGTATTAGAACCGATTAGTGAATATCTCAAGAAAGAAATCTTATAATTAACGATTAGTAGATATGCCAAGAAAGAAATCTCATGACCGATGCTTGTTTGATGAGAAAAGATCAAGAATAATTTGTGTTTTTAATTAGATATTGGTTCAACTGGATTTGTTAATATAAAAGCTCGGACTTGAGCTCTCTCCCTAAGCAAAACGTATTGGGTGGTTGCGTGCTCCCAATAAAATAAATCGTAAGTTTACTAAAAGGAAAAGAAAAAGACCAAGAAAACCCGGGCAGTAATTCCAAAAGGAATTCGCGCACGAAAGGACATATGCTTTTTCAAAGACGAAACGAGTGGCAGAGGATGTTTCCAAAACAGGCATCGAAGATATTTCGGATGAAAACTAGTGAATCGCGCGAGCCGCAAAAACATGGGCCCCTCGACGGGGACCTTTGACCCTCTGACCTCCACGTCTCTTCCTTCTTTCCCATCGCTCCCATAAAGAGTGATGAAAAACTTTTTTGAACCATTCCCAGACGATAAAATATTGGCTATGACACGTGTTCAAAATGGGGCTCAAATGTCGGGGAAAAAATTTCTCTCCCTTGCACACTCTCTCTCCCAACTGTCTCTTTGCCGCCCCTCTCTCTAGGGGTGTGCAACGGAAACCGCTCGAACCGGGAACCGGCCGAACCGGACCGGACCGGTCAGTTTCGGGCGATTCTAGAAGGTCTCGGTCCGGTCTTAAGTTCCTATTTTTGGAACCGTTGACCGGTTGGTCCGATTCCCGGTTTGGAAGTTAAAAACCGGACCGATCGAACCGGACCGATATATATATATATATATGTAAATATATATTAATTTCTAAATTAATTTACAATACCCATTATCATATTTATTCTTCCTCAAAGGTAATCCCTTTTTTGCGTTTCTTTACACTCAACAATAAGAGTCACATCAGTTTTTCAATTTTACAATTCTTATCTTTCTTTTCCCTCTTGCAACCGAAACAGCTAAACCCTCTCTTTATTTTTTTTAGTTTCTACTCTCATATACAGTAACTATCACATCAACCTCCCTTTCCCCAAATTTTACAACCTAATTCACTTCAGCGGCAATTCTCACTGTCTATCTCGACTCTTTCCCTCTCAATCTCAAAACCGTAACCCTACCCCTTGCTCGCTCGACGCCTTGCCCGACGCCCCCAACACCTCACCTCACGCCCCACTCACACCAACGCTCGGCTCTCTTCCTCCGAGTGCCTTGGACGCTCAGCTCTCTTCCTCCTCGGAGTGCCTTGCCGCAACATCTCGCCTCACACCGTCCGATTCCAGCCGAAGGAGGAGAAAGGAGTCAATCAACTTCTAGAAGCTGTTGAAGGCCTCGACGTCGACCGGGACGCTGCCATTCTGGTACATGGCTATGAACCCGCTTGGGTCGACCCAGGCGTAGACCGCGCCGGTCCCATCGACCACCTGCACCTTCGCCTCCAGCACCTTGTGCTCCCAATACATTTGGTCCAAATCATCGTCGAACTTCGCATAGAGGGCGAAGAAGTCAGTCCCCATGTGCATCGAGTAGAGTTCGTTCGATGACGTCAGCGACATGGCGGCCGTGAAGTTCTGGTTCTCTATGAGGGTGTCCGCCGGAAAGTGGAAGCTCTACCACACAACAACAGGGGTCTCGCCGTCGCAAGGACATAGGGTATGATGCAGAATTTTAATTTTTGTTTCCACAAAGTGGACGTTTATAAGTTAATAAGGTGTCACTTTGTTGGTCACAAAGTGAATAAGAAAACTTGACCGGATCATAATCTCATGCATTACTTTACTAGTAATTACTATTTATTTTTTTGTTAAATGAAATGAAAACAAGTGATGGTTCATTAGAACCGGATCGGACCGGACCGGACCGGTTGGTTGGGTCCGGTTCTCGGTTCCAAGACAGCCGGTCCGGTCCACAGTCCAGAAAAGTGGGAACCGGTCCTCCCGGTCTGGTTCCCGGTTCTTGGGTGGAACCGGACCGGACCGGAAACCGATCACCCCTACCTCTCTCTTCCACCGAGCCCTCATCCAATCGACGAACTACCGCATTTGACCAACGAACTTCGTGACTATGGAAGCAACCTTTCGAGGCGGAGGCGGAGGCGGAGGTTGCGCACCTGATTCGTCGAACAAGGACTCGGTCGTGACTTAGAGGGAAGGAGAAGGGCACAATTGGGAGGGGTAGTGATTTGGCAATGGCAAAGCCGTGGTGGCTCGTCAGTTGGACAAGGGGTCAGTGGTTCATCGGAGGAAAAGAGAAGGGCAGAGTCGAGAGAGAGAGAGAGCCAGCTAGAGTCAGAGGGGCAACATGGTGGTTCGTTGGTCGGACAAGGGCTCGGTGGGAGAGAGAGGGGGCGGTGAAGAGAGAGAGCGAGTCGGACAAGAGAGAGGGAGGGAGGGAGGGTAAGAGAGAGGGGAGAGAAGAGTTCCTGGTCAATTCAAACAAGTTTGATATTTGGGCCCCATTTTAAATAAATATCGTAATCTCATGAATCTTCTTATTTGTTGCAACGACACTTCTTGTACGACCCATATTTTCTCTTCCTGGACACTCTCTTCTTTTTTAGTGAACTAGCAAACGTGGGTTCACATAAATTATGTGTCGTGTATTCAATATGTGCGGCTTTCGTATTTTCAACTGGGAAGTCACATGCTCCTTTTAGGCTTTACAAATTCTGACATTCAACTTGGGTAACTTTCCGATTATTTCCTCTAATTAAATATTCATAAAATAATATGAATAATTTTACAATAATTTGATAATCAATTATTCCAACTTACTACACGATGCAAATTTTGGCCAAATTTACATGCTCAAATGGGTGTAGTCCAATATATTAATTGAGTTTAAAACCTTCCATCTAAATCCATTTGCTGCAAATTCAATGCAGATGCAACTATCAAATAAATGCTCATAAAATTATATACATTTTAACTAGTATTTTTTATCTGGGTATCAGGGTGGATCCCAAATTTTTAATAAAATAAACGATTAATTAGGTCGCTATAGTTTAACTATCAACAATTGTCTCTCTTCAAAAGTGAACTTGTAGAGATTGCATTCAAAATAAAATGATATCTAAATTTTGACTATACACAAGATATTTTTGTTGGGATTAGGAGTCCCATTCTTTCTCTGTATATAATGTGATGCTAATGTCAATGTATGACACGAAAGGACCCAAGATTTTTTCACGAATGACTCATTTAGCCGCATGTCGCGGTGTCCAATATTCCGTAGGGGGAGGGTGTTTCCCAAACAGGCGTCGAAGATATTTCAGGGGGAAACTAGTGGATCGCGCGAGCCCCCAAAATCTTAGAATGGTGGGCCCTTTCAATGGCCGACCTCTGACGCTTTGACCTCGACAGCTCCCCCTTCCTCCTCCCCACCTTCCCTTCTTTCCCTTCGCTCCGATGAAAATAGAAAGTCCCCCGCGCCTTCATCACACCGTCGTCAAAACCTCAAAAAAGGAATTTGCGGCCCCGCACCACCCTCTCGACCCCCACCCCAATTCCAATTCCAATCCACTTGCCCAGTCACGGCCCCACCTGCACACGTGTCGCACGGTGAATCGCGAGCCGCTTGGCAGGGTTCCCACTTCCGGTCCCATTCACTCCCGAGTACGAGTCTGTTTCCTCCTCAATCCCGTGTCCCCGCTTCATATATATAACCCAACCCTCCATACCAGTAAACACTTGCTTCCCCTCACCACTCTCAGTATCTGCTTCATTCCAACTCAACAGCTATCGCAGTATCCCTGTGCAGACGTCCTCCCATGAACTCTTCCTCTTATATCTCCCATCCCAACTCCTTTAGCTTCGACTTCGCCGAGCCGCCTTTCTCGTTGCTGCTGTCCCACGACCGGAGCGCAGCGCCCGGGAACTTCTCTGGGGAGGAGGTGCGCCTCGCGTCCGACCACCCGAAGAAGCCCGCCGGCAGGAAGAAGTTCCGGGAGACACGCCACCCCGTGTACCGGGGGGTGCGGCTGCGCGACTCGGGAAAGTGGGTCTGCGAGGTCCGCGAGCCCAGGAAGAAGTCGAGGATCTGGCTCGGCACCTTCCCCACCGCAGACATGGCGGCGAGGGCGCACGACGTTGCGGCGCTCGCGCTGAGGGGCCAGTCCGCCTGCCTCAACTTCGCAGACTCCGCGTGGCGGCTGCCGGTGCCGGCGTCACCCAACACCAAGGACATACAGAAGGCAGCAGCCAAGGCCGCGGAGGCATTCCAGCTGGTGGAATCCGAGGATGTGATGTCGGGGAACGAGAAGAAGTTGCATTCGGAAGAGGGAGTGTTGTACGACGAGGAGGACATCTTCGGGATGCCGGGGTTGCTCGCCAATATGGCGGAGGGGATGCTCTTGTCTCCACCGGAATGCAGCGGAGATATATATGCCGGAGAGGACAACGGGAATTTGGACGCATACGCTTCATTATGGAGCTATTCCATGTGACCATTTCTCAATTTCACTTTAAGTGTTTTGTCGTTTGGGACGACTTTGATGCCTTACTTGATAAGTGTTTAAATAGAGTGCGGATAAAAGTTGAACGGACAAACGCAGATATTTTCGGAAGCCATTTTTGTGGTGTGCCATTAGATAAAAGGCTGCGTTCCCCGTGACATCAGGCATTTGTATATAGTTAATTTGTACATAGTTAATAAAGAAATTGCCCGAGTCATCATGAATTTGAGAGAAGTGGTTTTCTTCGAATGTATTATCTACGTGATGAAATTCGTATGAGTTCTTTTAAGTTCATGTCATTTTTGCTCTCTGTTAAATTCTAGATTAGGAGCCCAACAAATGCGTCCGCCCCATTAAGAAAGTCAACAAAATGATCCCATTCAATCGCTGCCTCACAATGAGATCATGCGTAAGGGAAATCGAGAGAACCCATGTCTTGCAAGGAGCTCATGGATAAAGGAAAGCGACAGAACCCATGGACATAGACAAAACGCAAGCCCAGAGTCCCATATGAATGCATTAATCTAGAAGACATGATGATGATCCATATGGAAATTCGTTTTAGTATTTGCAGGAGAGAACTCAGATTGTCTTTGGCCGTTCCTTGTTCTGAGGACTGCACCGAACAAGACCTCGTGTTTCCTTCAGCACATGAACTCTCTTCAAGTCACTCTAGAATGATTAAAGATGGCAAGGCAAGCAACCACGCAGACTAACGCACAGGCACACGCAGGATTGGTACTTACAAGATGCATACCAGAAAAGATAACTTGCAATAATAGCAGCCGGGAAATACTCTCTTGAAAAGGCAGGGAGAAGCATCATCAACAGAAAGGGACATCGGTTTGGCTCTTTGGGCAGGAAAGGAAATGTATATACCAGAGAGTTCTCAATATGATGAGGCTTGTACTTTAGTTTTGAATATATTTCAAAATTCGATTCACTCGGTTTGCAGGTCATCTAAAATCTCATCGGCTGTCAGGGCCAAAAATAGTCCACAGCCCAAAACGATAGCCGTTTTGATCGCGCAAGCCTTAAAAATGGTAGTTGCCATCTTCTTCCTCTGAGAAGACGGGCAACTTCCCTGCTCATGACTCTCTATCTATTAATCATATAATGCAAAAGAAACCAAAAAAAACCATGAGAAACTATTATAAGCTGGCAATAAGTCTTCTTGGGGGCCTTGGTGTTCACCTAAGGCAGCAACAGCTATCACAATGAACATCAACACAAGGATCCAACAGTTTAACATGAACTGAGATCTGTGCATTCTGGAAATCCACCCAACAAGATTTTTAATGGAGAACATGCTCAATGATTCATCCGATACTCATCCACAACTAACCTGATATTTCTGCAACAAAGGTTGTCTCCACAATATGCCTAAACTTCAGGGAAATCAGTTTCTTTACTTTCACATAACTTCAGAGTCTAAAAATACTCTGCATATGAAACTTTTCTGACCAATGTAACACTCAAGTCTTGACCAACTAAGAAGTTTTCTTAGCAAAAACCCGAGAAAACAATAAGTTATGATTACATAAGGATACTGCTGATCCTATAGGAATTGATTTAAAGAACAAAAGAAAAAAAAAAAAAAAACACAGATGACCCCCCTGTGGAAAACAAGCATTTCACATACAGCAAAGCATATACACCATCAGATAAGAGGGAAATCCAATGAAACAATTGGGTAGAGAAATCCACGTAACTGACACAATCTGCCTTCTGATTAGTGCATGCATCTTTCGACAAAGTCTACTTCACCTTCTTTAGGAGAGTTCTTGTCCTCAACTCAGCATCATCTCTGATGAAGCTCCACCAGAGGTAAGAAAAAGGGATAGCGGTGGTGTGCCATAAAGCATGCGCATCCACAAAACCCATATAGGGGGGAAAGTCATATATTTCCAATAGCATGGCCAAACCTCCACCCACCACTACTACCCACAACTTCCAACGTGAAGGATGGCGGGTAACACCTGCCCAAATTGCCCATATAAGAAGTTGAGCAATTCCCATGGCCACGCAGACCTTCATGTTCCAACCTGCAAAATCATCAATTAGATCACTGCCATTTCTCAGATTTCATACTCACTGTGCCCTGCATGATGGTACCAGATATCCTATTTCAAATGCTGCAGTGCATAAGATCATTGGTTATAATGTCCGGCCTGCCAGACTCAACCTACTGTAAAACTGACCATGAGACTATCTATGCAAGTGACCAACCTTGGCCCAGGCAAGAAATGTGGTTTATATAGTTTCCTGGGTCTAAGTTCAATACGAATTACAGCCTAGAACCCATGGCAGTGGCAGGCTTCACCAGTCTAATGAACAGGTGTGATTGAGAAAAATATGGTATTTCAGTAATCTGTAAGCCGGTTATCACATATGAATGTATTCATAATTCCAAACCTTCAATGTGATTAGTGACCAAGAGAGAAGAAGGAACTTATAGAGAAAGTTATTTACCATAATCGAATTGGTAAAAGTTCAGATACAGGATATGAGTAGTCACAAATGCAATAACTGGGGCAGAAAACATGACCCTGGAAGCCTCATCCCTTATGTTCAAAGCTCTTAGTAAAGCCACAATGAGGGAGAATCCAAGCAATGCCACGGCAGAGGAGTAGTCCAGCTTTTCAGTCAACTCCACATCTCTAGTCAAATGCACATGTTAGCTGAGCCAAATCACAGAAAACAATTACACCATACTTGCAATATGTCCTTGGAAGGGACATTGATTGGATAGGGATAGTCAAGTTATATGAGATGCATTATTGAGTTATACAAATGCATTATTAATATACTTTGTCCAACAAGAGGTCTCAATGTCAACAATTCATCAGAAAATGTCATATGCCGAGATATCATTTACAGCAGCTTGTTCTTCTTTTACATCTTGTGCCTCCCTCATATAAAGTAAGTGCCAGAGCATTAAATTGCAAGCAATTTTGGTCATGATAAGATGAAAAATAGCAGTAAAATTGGAAAGCTGGCATCTAGTATCTAGTACCAACACTAGTATCCATTAAAAAGAAAAGAAGAAATTATTCTAGTGACAGGCAAAAATATTCCAAAATTGTCTTAATTTTGACAAAATCAGAAGCCCATCCTATTTTCAGGGGAAGAGTGCCAGAGCTGTGGAAATGAGAAGCATTTTGGAGCCTGGAACCTCTACCAAGAGCCATCTTCTAGACAAATGAAGAGTAAAATGCAGACATAAATCTGCTGAAGGATACTAAATATTACCGACTGTGGAAGACAGCACTCCAAAACCAAGAGTTCATGGACAATATGCCGTAGATGTGCAACAAGCCAGTATATTCGTAGTAAGTTTTCTTGTCTGGCCTCAAAGGTAGCTTGTAGTACAGAAGGATGAAAAAGGATAGCCAGCCATGAAATTGCACGGACAGGTTAAGGGCAGAGAGTGCCACAGAAACAGGCTCCTAACAAAGACGAGAAAATTTGTCATAACAAGCTTGAATATGCTGGGATTAAGATCCATCTGCGTGTATAAAATGCTTAGAAGTATTGCTTCAAGGAATCAGCAGGGAAAACCTGGATGCCATAAACACGAAGAAAAGGCCACTTTCCGTGATATTTGACGGGCTTGCCACCAAGAGTTCTTCTTTCCTCCTCTCTTGCAAGCATGCAGTGGTAGCGGCAATCACTTCGGCAGTCCCATTGCTTCCACCGCAAATATAGCGGTTCTTGCATATACCATGGACCATCGACAGGTTTCCCATCGGACGAAAATTTACAATGTTGGAAGCATTGGTCCCCCACACATCCAGATTGCTCACACTTCTCCACACAAGACCTAACAACATTACAAGGTAATTCAGGTAAGACTCTCACTTTAATCATAATTATTTCATATCGACCAGAAAGGAAACTTTGTGTTGCTAAACCTAGCATAAAAAGAGGTGGGGGCAATGAAGTAGGTCGAGAACTTGCAGTTGTTTCGCAGAAGGTTCATCACAGGAAATGACAGGTAACAGATTTTGATGGAATACTTTCTGACCAATGCAAAATGCATGCTTACTTTCCCTTTTTCTAATCATTTTGCAATGTTTGGCACAACAAAAACTAGTCAATGGTAAATGTTTCCATGGTCAAAGACTAAAGGGAGACTTGAATAGATCACCCCGTAGAATGATTGACACCACACCGGTGAGATTAAGGATGTTTGTCAGCATAAATAATTAGCCACCAGTACCATCATCACCACCCTCACCAGCCATCAACCATCGCAGTCACCACAGCCACTGAATTACCACCACTGTTGCTAAAACTTATTTATAACGGTCATCATTCTATATAAAAAGACATTGATAAAGTTTAACCATTCGTATTCGATCACGATTAGACAACTTTTTATTTATATATTCAGCAGTTAAAGATAACCAGCACTAATTATTCAAGATCAATCCGCATCTCATCTCCAGTGACCACTACCAATCTCATTTCCTCATCAACTCCCACTGATCTGTCACGATCTTATGTCAACCAATCCCTATTCTCTAAATTCTTAAAGCGCAGATTCGTCCCCCAACAAACACCGTACAGTAATAGATATCTTCAGTTACCAGCCACCCATCCTCAAAATCAAAACACTGTATTCCTACTCCCCGTTGCTCAAGCAATGCAATAGAGACCTTCAAACACAACAGCAAAACGCTAAAACTCCCCCGAAACTCTCTGAAGCCCCTGAATAAAGATCGGACCACCCCCAAACATGGACAAAAAAATCTACTCTTGAAACAGATTCAACCGGACATCCTCGGGGTCAAAACGAGCAGATCGTCGCGGTCCCCAAGAGTTCCGACGGAACACCTCACATCCACCTCCGCCGCCGACGACGACAGAGCCAAGAGCCGAGCCAAAATCCACATCGCACGAAACGGAATTAGCGACTGTAAGCAGGGGAGGTCGCTTACTTGTAAACAGGATCGACATCGCCGGCGCTGGCGTCGAGGGAGCCGACGAGGCCGGCGAGCGCGAGGAGGAGCAGCACAATCCAGCGGCGCCGAGCCATCTCAGGCGGAGGAGGGGCCCACCGTCGATTCCGCAGGTCAAACCGGGGAGGGGGCGGGGCGAAAAGGCCGAAGAAGATTCGCGGTGGGGATTCCGGGCCGGGCCGCGCGGGGACGGGCTCTCAACGAATCAGCGGTCGGCGGCGGAGGCTACAGCGAGGCCGCGATTGGACGCGCGCCATCGAATCAGGAGAGGAGGAGGAGGGAGCTTTGGAAAAGCGATTTTAGAGAGAGAAAGCTCAGCTCCTCGCGTACGACTGACTGATCTGATCCGAAAGGCCTTCTTTTTTTTTTTTTTTAGAGAGAGAAAGGGGGAATCGTGGGAGCGAGTGATGATGGGGGAGAAGGGGGCGTGGTGGTGCGGTGGGGGCAGGGATCCCGTGAGGGAGCTGATCTGATCTCGGCAGCGACTCGCGGTCCGCCACGTGGACGCCCCAGCGATTCTTTCCACGTGGGTTGACCACCATCTCCCATCCCATCGGCATTGGCATTAACAGCAGCAACCAACTCAAGCCACGAGTCCGTCTTCCCTTCTCCTTTCCTTCACACGACTGCCGTTGACGTGGCGCCCCGCTACTGGGCCGTCCTCTTTGACTTCTTTCACTTGGGCTTTGGCATTAACGACAACGACAACCTCCGGTGCATCTTTGCTTTAATCGTTCGGGGAGTAACTCCTGTTACGCAACGCTAATCCTCAATGTTCTTTTCATTATTATTGTTATTATCATCATCATCTTGTGATCGACTCAACCGTCTGACACGGCAGCTTTCTCCATGGACGTCGAGTTTTGCGACTGTTAAGGATCATAAGCATAAAGAAACAGAGTTCGTGGAAACAGAGTTCGTAGAAGTGAATAAGGATGAGGAAACAAAGTCAAAAGATTGTGCTGCTGCTACAAGTGTGATGACAGCTACAACTACACGTGCATATGGAGCCATTGAGAAGAACAGAGTAAATGAACTAAGAAGCTCAACTCTGGCCTCCATCAGAAGCACAACTCAGAGCCCCACGTGTCCACGTGCTTTATTACTAAAAAATAGTTATTCGGTTTTAGAAGATTAACATAATCTGTTAATTCTATTTTCGTCATCTTATTCCTTTTACTTTTGGTGTGGTGTATAAATCAAGTGACGAAGGGAAAAACTAAGTAGAAGATGTGCTCTCAGATGAATGTATTACTCGACTGTTCATGAAATCAAGAATAGAACTCGATTCATCAATATTCTTCTTCTTCGCTTTCTGTTCAATCCACGTTTCTTCACATGGTATCAGAGCTATCCTAAGAGCTCAAGTCATCCTTGCTATACGACTCAAAGCAATACAGAGCTCACAAAATCCAAATGACGTCAAGGCAGTTCAAAGCAACTTATGAAGTTCTCTCTGATTGAATACAGGTGATCGTGAGTTATGAAGGATTAACAGGTGATCGTGATTGTGAAAGTACATCATCAAAGTTTCTAAGAATACAAAATGACAGCAAGAACATAGAAATATCATTTTCCAATTCATGTCAATATATCTAACTTTGTTATGATAAAGTTAGTTGAAGATAACTTTCTTTGGCAAGCGCAATTTCATAGATTCCTGCGAAGTCGAGATCTTTTTGGATTCATCAATGGTGAAACACCACTAGCAGCTCAGATGTTGCAGGTTGAGGTTGAAGGTCATGAATTTGAAATAGTGAATCATATAGATTGGGTAAAAACTGACCAACTAGTATCATCATGGATTAGTGGAGCAGTATCTGAGAATATTTTGAGCTTGATCATCGGGCTGGAAACTTCATATGAGGTATGGCAAACACTCCTTAATCGTTTTACGCAAAAATCAGTAGCTAAGGAGTTCGAGGTAAGAGGAAAGTTACAAGCTTACCAGAAAAGAGATCGAACATTGTCTGTTTATCTTAGGGAGTTTAAATCCATTTGTGATCAGCTTAATGCAATTGGGAAACCTATTGATGAGATAACCAAGATGTTTGGTGTTCTCAAAGGTTTAGGATCATAATATGAAAGCTTTAGAACTACTATGTACTATCTAAAACCTCAACTAGACTATGATGAGGTAATTTCTCAGCTTGAAAGATTCGAAACTAGGTTACAAACCTATTCTTCAAGTCAATATAATCATAATCTAGCTTACTATGGACAAAGAAAATTTGAAGTTCTGCGGAATTCTAGCTTCAGAAATCAAAGAGATAATAATCATGGGGGACATAGTTATGGCAGAGGACATGCAATAAACAACAGGAGTCATGGGTATGGTTATACTGGAACAAGAAGTCAAAATTACAGAACAAGTAATATGAACTTAAATCAAGAGGATCAGTATAACAAACAGTCAAACAATTGGTCTAACTATGGACAGGGCTTTCGACCATATGCAAATCCTCCTCAAAGGTATCAAGCTACCAAGTCATAGCCACCCCAAAATTTAGTATCTAACAAGTGTGTGCAGGATGAGAAAATATCAAATAACATTCCTTTGGAATGTCAAATCTGTAAAAGACCAGGACATACTGCTCTTCGATGTTGGTATCGCTTTGATAACTTATATCAAGCTGAAGAAATTCCAATTACCTTAGCAGCAATGCACATTGAAGATTCTCAGGGCACTGAATGGTATCCAGATACTAGTGCCACAGCTCATATTACTGCAAATCCCGGTATTCTTCATCACTATTCCTCATATAATGGAACTGATACTGTTATGATAGGAAATGGTTCATGCCTGTCAATTTCGTGTGTTGGAGATGCCTTATTACATATAGGAACTAGTTCTTTACCTCTAAATGATGTGTTGATAGTTCCTGAAATCAAGAAAAATCTACTCTTCATTTCAAAACTAACAGATGATTATCCATGTTCATTTGTTTTTGACAAATATGGGGTGTATATGAAGGACAACTGCACCAATACAACAGTGAGGCTAGGAAGGAAAGTCAAGAGACTTTATCGAGTTGATCCAAAAATAACAGAAGCCTTCTTCACCCAAATACAGAAAGCTGTAGGAGAAGACGTGTGGCATCAGCGGTTATCACACACCAATTTCAAAACACTGAAGTGTCTGCAGAATCAACATCTAATCCAATGTAATACAAGAACTCAAAATATATGTAGAAGTTGTCAGATTGCCAAGAGTTCTGCTTTACCTTTTCCTTTTTCAGACTATGCATCTACTGTTCCCTTAGAAAAGATACATTGTGATGTTTGGAGACCATCACCAGTTGATTCATTTCAGAAATTCAAATACTATGTCATATTTGTGGACAACTTCTCTCGGTATAGTTGGATGTATCCAATGAAACTAAAATCAGAATTTTATGACATCTTTGTCATGTTTCAAAAACAAGTAGAGAATCAGTTTGATCGTAAGATCAAAGTATTTCAATGTGATGGAGGAGGAGAATTTACTAGCAACAAGTTTCAGAATTATCTACAATAGCGTGGCATCAAACAAAGTGTCTCATGTCCCTATACACCAAAGCAGAATGGGATTTCTGAAAGGAAACATCGCCATGTGGTTGAGTTAGAACTAGCTATGCTTTATCATGCTAAAGTTCCATTAAAGTACTGGGTGGATGCTTTCATGACAGCCACCTACATTGTCAATCTACTTCCTACCCCAAAGTTACATATGCTTTCACCCTACAGTAAACTTTATCAATAGAAGCCAAGCTATGCACATTTGAGAATCTTTGGATGTGCTTGCTATCCTTACCTCAGACCATATGCAAAACATAAATTTGATCAACAATCTCTTACATGTATATTTTTGGGATACAGTTAAAGACACAAAGGATACCGTTGCCTCTTGCCTACTAATTGGCATATCTATGTTAGTTTTGATGAAACAGTCTTTCCTTTCAACAATCGACTAATAACTTAGTACAATCAGAGTACTGATATGTACAAACAATGGATCGGTGAAGTTACTTTTCTAGACTCCCCTACTACAGAACAAGTCAAGTCTCACACAAATGAATATATAGGACATCTGCAGGATAGTGGAATATTGCAGAGAACCCACATTGATACATCAAATCCTACTGCAATGTCACCAAATTTATCTTTCTTACAGTCACAGTTGAATACAGTCTATGAGGAACAGGCATACCATATTCCAGCACTTGAACTACACACAAAAATCACTACATATCAAGTACAGGTCAATCCTTCATCCAATACACAAGGCACACTCTCTATTCATTCTATGCAAACAAGACTGAAGTCTAGGATTGTCAAACCAAATCCCAAATATGCATGTTTGGCTGAATATAAAGTTCCTATTGAACCAAAGTCAGTTAAGTCAGCATTGACAGATAAAGGCTGGTATCAAGCAATGCAGGATGAAATGGATGCTCTATATAAGAATCGAACTTGGGAATTAGTTCCTCGAACTGATCAAATGAATGTCATAGGGTGTAAATGGATGTTTAAAACTAAGCTTTCATCTTATGGAAGTCTTGACAGGCTCAAAGCTTGGTTAGTAGCTAAGGGTTTCATAAAAAAGAATGGGTTGACTTAACAGAAACATTCAGCCTTGTCATTAAACATGCTACCATTTGCATTGTTCTCTTTGTGGCAATGATAAAGCATTGGCCAATTCATCAGCTTGATGTTAAAAATGCTTGCCTACATGGAACATTAAATGAGACTGTGTATATGGAGCAACCACCAGGTTTCACACATCCTCAAAAGTCTTAACATGTGTGTCTTCTCAAGAATCCTTATATGGTCTTCGCCAAGCACCACGAGCATGGTTTGATAAATTTAGCAATTTCTACTTGACAATGGCTTCACTTGCAGCACCATTGATCACTCATTATTTGTGTTTCATCATGGATTAGAAACAACAATTTTACTGCTCTATGTAGATGATATTGTGCTTACTGGTAGCTCAGCTCAGTTACTTTCCAACCTGATCTAGTCCCTGAGTCTTCAATGTCACATGAAAGATCTTGGTTATCTTCATTACTTTCTAGGCATTGAAGTCAAACAGACATCCCAAGATTTGTTTCTTTCTCAAACAAAGTATACTCTTGATCTACTTACTCAAGCCAACATGAAAGACTGCAAACCAATTTCTACTCCTCTTTTTTTGAGATAAGCCATTATGACAACTGATGACATTCTCCTAACCAATCCACTTGAGTATTGCAATCTAGTTGGTGGACTTCAATACCTCACTATTACTCATCCGGATCTTGCTTATGCCACAAATCTCTTATGTCAGAAAATGCAGCAACCAACACTAGGAGATTTTCATAAGCTCAAGAGGGTTCTTCGATACGTTAAGGGAACTATTAACCTTGGCATTTTTATCCATTCTAACAGCTCCATGGACCTCTATGGTTTTTCTAATGCTGATTGGGTTGGATGTATTACTACAAGGCGATCAACTACTGGCTTCTGTACATTTCTTGGTTCAAATCTTATTTCCCGGTCAGCTAAGCGACAGTCTACAGTATCTTGTTCCTCAACAGAAGCTGAATATCGAGCTCTGGCTTCAGCTACTGCTGATCTTACATGGGTCAGTTTTGTTCTTCGTGACATTGGCATATGCTTGTCTGCACCAACAACTTTGTTTTGTGACAACAAGTCTGCTATTTCTCTTACTCTTAATCCTATACTCCATGCTCGCACCAAGCATATTGAAGTGGACTCTCATTTTGTTAGAGAAAATGTTTCGTCAGGATCTTTAGCCGTTCGCTATGTTCCCAGTACTGCTCAGCTTGCTGATATATTTACTAAATCCTTAACTCGTTTAGCACATTTTAATCTTCGCACCAAATTGGGTTTGGGTTCTCTACCCCTTCCCAATTTGCAGGGGATGTTAAGGATCAGAAGCATAAAGAAACAGAGTTCGTGGAAACAGAGTTCATAGAAGTGAATAAGGATGAGGAAACAAAGTCTAAAGATTATGCTGTTGCTACAAGTGTGATGACAGCTACAACTACACGTGCATATGGAGCCATTGAGAAGAACAAAGTAAATGAACTAAGAAGCTCGACTTTGGCCTCCATCAGAAGCACAACTCAGAGCCCCACGTGTCCACGTGCTTTATTACTGAAAAATAGTTATTCAGTTTTAGAAGATTAACAGAATCTATTAATTCTGTTTTCATCATCTTTTCCTTTTACTTTTGGTGTAGTGTACAAATCAAGTGACTAAGGGAAAAACTAAGTAGAAGATGTGCTCTCAGATGAATGTATTACTCGACTGTTCATGAAATCAAGAATAGAACTCGATTCATCAATATTATTCTTCTTCGCTTTCTGTTCAATCCATGTTTCTTCACGTACGGAGGGGCTATCCCCTCTATAAGATTTGGGACGGGGCCGGATGCTCGCGTGGAGGCCGAGCTTCCCAAGTAGAGCCTTAATTGGGAAGCTCGAAATAGAGTCAAGCTCCACCATCAGCAAAGAGCTCGCTGCCGGCGTCACGTTTTGGAGGGAGAAAATGGGGGGGGTTGATCAGCGACGGAGATTGAGGGGACGGTGGTCAAACGGTGGAGCTGGAAGACGATAAGGGTAGGGTAGGCCGTGGTGGTGCGGCGGCACGGAGCCTGAATTGGAATGAAAGAATCAAGAGCATGAAAAGGGGTAGAGATAGAGAAGAGAAAGAAGGGGAAAAGGTTTGTAATGGTTGATGGAGCGAGTTTTTTTGTGCTCACTGCATACATACACTTGTCGTCATCGCTTACTTGGACGCAACAGACGCATCTAACTTTGGAAGATCAGCTTATCCCCAACCGTCTGTTCTCATTTTTCACAAACATATGTGAATTACGAAAATCATTCAAAAGCCAAGGAGTACCCGCCTCCATCATAAACTTCATTGGTACTCCTCTAACACGGCCCTTCTCTACTCTCGGTTCGTCTTCCTTGTTGTCAGTTCGATTCTTCTTCGACCATGCCCCACACGTACCCTAGTCGCATGCATTGTGACGCCAGCCCTAGCTATCATGTCACCTTAAAGGGAAGAATTCATCATTGGCCAACCAATTCGGGATTTCACCATTGCCATCGAAATGACGTAGCACAAGTTGCAGCAAGTTCCGCCGCCGGACCTTTAGTCCTTGGCCAGCCCTCAAAAATGAAAAGATGTCGACGTTGCTTATGTCAACACTGGTGCGAAACACCAGACCGCACAGCTCAATACCGCTCAACGAGTAGTTGAGCAAGCTGTTCAGCTAAGGCACGGACTGATCTGAACCAACACAGAGCTTGACAGATTCGTCAGCTTCTCTTTTTGGGAGATTGATTTGATGTTTCCGAGGTTTTTTCTTTTTATGTCTTTCAAGAGCGATCACCTGCGCATGATCCTTTACCATTTTTGCGAATATCCATGAGTTTCCTTCCTGTATAGTTTACTCGAAGTTTCTACCGGATTCTTTACGTGGAAATTCATGTGCTATCTTATAAGTTAAAACAGTGCATGGGTCAAGCATACGTCAACACTTAACGGATATTCGCAAACTTACATGTCATTCTTGGGCTTAATGCATGCATCTACACTGCCATCGAGTGGGAAAAGATGGCAATGTGTTGGGCAAGAAAGCAATGAAACCATCTAGAATTCCAGCCAAATCCTGTAAAAAGATCCCCTAAAACAACACGGGTCGAGTCCTAGATTTAAAGTGGAATCAGTCTAGGATCAGGATCAACAATATTAGTTCTCTATTCCATGATCGGTTTGCTATAGTTCCCGATTTCACGAATCGGGAATCGATCCCAACTTGATAGATTCTAGGATCTAGAATATGAACTAATCATTCATATCGTGCATCTCACGGGCTAATCAACTTATGAAAACTAAATTGACTCTACAAGATCTATTTAAGCCCTCTTTTTAAGAATAGCAAGTCGGATTGGGTTGTTAAAGCCCAACTTCGCTGGGCTCTCCCTCCAAATTGGGTTTCAGGCCTCCCCCAACAATTTTTGTTCTTAAAGCCCACCTGAGTTATTCTACTACTTTATCTACTTGTTGTGATGAAATGAGTTTTTTCCCAACGAAAGTAAAACAAAAGGGAATCGCGAGCCAAGTTGAGTGAGGATCCAGTCGCGCTAAAAAGTGAGATTTTCTTTCCTTAAAGAGGAAAGAAAGAAAAAGGAAAGTGCAATATTCCCCCTCTCTCACAGCCGGCGCGAGCGCTTTCGTCGCACGACACGAGCCTATCCCAACAACTTCGGACAGCTTCCCCCCATTTCTCTCTCCCTCTCCGCCGTTCTTCTTCGTAACGGATTATCAATGGCTTCCGCAGCTCTTCCTCCTCTTCTCCAGCCTCCCCTCACTCGCCCCCGCACGTGCAGACTCCACGCGCCCAGAGCCGGGCTCAAACCCGACCCGGCCCGCCGCCTCGCGTTCTTCCGATCGAACGCTTCCCCTCCGATGCCGTTCGCTCTCCCTGCGAATGGAGGAGGAGGGAGGGGAAGGACGAGCGGGAGCAGCTCAATCGCGCGAGCCTACGTCACGGGGCCCCCCTCGGACCCGATCGAGGCCGACCCGAAGTACGACGGCGACGGCGAGGACGAGCCGCCTCGGCCGAGGGCCGTGATTACTTGGGGGCTGCTGTGGAGTTTGCTGGCGGAGCACAAGCTCAGGCTGTGCGTCTCGGCGGCCGCTCTCGTCGGCTGCACCACCTGCACTCTCTCCTCGCCCATCTTTTCAGGTATTTCCCTCCCTACGCAGTTGTGGAGTTCGATAGCTTATGGTACGATGAAGCCTTTTTGGAGTAGAGAGCTTTTTTCGTGTTAGACTGATGCTTCGAGGTGCTGCTTTGGTTTCGATTGATGACGTTTGGATGGACTGATTGCGGTGGTAGGGAGGTTTTTCGAACTGCTGATCGGCGCGAGACCGGGGCCGTTGTGGAAGCTCCTTACCATGGTTGGGGTCGTGTATATGTTGGAACCGGTGTTTACAGTTTTGTTCGTTGTGAACATGAACACTGTGTGGGAGAAGGTCATGTCGACTCTGAGAGCTCAGATATTCAGAAGAGTGTTGATCCAGAAGGTAAATGCAGCCATTGCCTTCTCGATTGAGATGCCGAATATCACATATGTGATTGCAGTATCGATTTCTTCTTCCTTTCGCTATAATGCATTACTGTCTAATAATAAAATGGACACGTTATCGTTTTAGGTACTTTGTTTTTAACTAAGTTTAAATCAATGTGATGGAAAACATTCAAAAAAAAAAAAATACAAGAAAAAATCCTCCGCCTTAAGATCCTTCTCTTTTATTCTCAAACCCAGAAATCTTGCTTCAGGAAACTTTTGTGTGGCACATTTTGTTTCTTCAACGAAGCCAAAAAAGTTGTGACTAGGAGAGTATCAGTCAATGAAAGCAATAAGAGGGAAGCATCCGGTTAGATGAAGGGGAGAACTTTTAGGGCAATCCAAATTAGTGTTTTTTTCTGTATCTCTGTTTTACATCACTGGTTAACTTTCTGAGACTGTGCCATCACCATAGACTCTTGACATGTTACTGTTGCTTCTCTGCAGGTGGAATTCTTTGATCGCTACAAGGTGTGCTAACTAATTCCTTTTCAGTTACGCCCAAGAAAATACTATTTCGACAATGGAAAGACAGCTGTATGTTTTTGTATTTTATAAAGTCAAGGTGCTATTCGTTCTAGTGAGACATGAGACAGATCAGACGCCAAAACCGATTAGATTTATCATTGTCTCTGCCCTTTGCTTCTTTTATCTTGGTAATCAAGTAGACATATCAAAGATACTTGAATTATATCCGCAGACCTAAGCTCTTTTGGCGATAATATCGCCATTTGAATAACAACGTGGTCATCTGCAGGTTGGTGAACTTACTGGGTTATTGACTTCTGATTTGGGTTCCCTGAAAAATGCTGTGAGCGAAAACATCTCAAGGGATCGTGGATTCAGGGCGCTTTCTGAGGCAAGCTACTCTACATTAAGGAAAATGTGAGCTTAAGTTGCTTAACCGTGAGCATGTGCAATAATTATCTCTCACTGTGATGATATTTGCTTGTCTTCTCATACTGTACAACAGAACTGGCCCAACTCTTTGACTGGTAGAATAGAACTATTATCGCATGTGCTCAGAAGCATGCTCTCTGACATCCTAGTCTGAGCTTGTTATATATTTGAGTTCTCCGAAATAACTATATTTTTTAGTAACATATCCTTATATTTCTTGTAGGTTGTCGGAACAATTTGCATTCTCTTTATTCTTTCCCCCCAACTTGCACCAGTTCTGGGCGTGTTAATGCTGACCGTATCAGTCTTTGTTGGTAATCTTTCTTTGAGACTGAAACAAGCTGGCATAACTTCATGTGATTCTCTTTTGTACTCATTATTCCTCATTGTTTTTTAGGATGAAAGATGGTTCAAATCGAAATTGGTTGTTTTCGAATAAAAAGTGTATGTGATAGAGACAAGACAAGGGGTCATATAGGTAATTTCAAATTTTCAACCACAAATTTTTTAATCAAAAGAGTGCGAGGATAATATGAGAAGTCGTATAAGTAATTTCAGCCATTAAATACTTAAGAATTGGCCTATGAACATTTGATGGTGAACTTTATAGTGTGGACTAAAGGAACAGAAATTTTTATCAACCAACATTTTTCAACTCTATTTTCAGTCATGATTATTCACTCTGATGTTTGTTTTACCCACTGTACCTCTCTCTCTCTCTCTTTCTCTTTTTAATATTGAGTGTTCCTCAATTTTTTTAGGTGTATACAAGAGATCAACTGTACCTGTTTTTAAAGCTTATGGTTTGGCCCAAGCATCCATAGCAGATTGTGTCACAGAAACGTTGTCTGCAATTCGCACAGTAAGTGGAGATATCTAAGTGATGTATGATTGCATATGTTATTGGTATAAGTGTTCATTGGCAATTAGCAAGGAGTAGCAGCTCGTCAGTGTTCTTATTTGGGATTTAGTTATGCAGATAGGGATTTCTAATTTATTTGCTAAATATTCTAACAGGTTAGATCGTTTGGCGGTGAGAAGCGGCAAATGATGATATTTGGTAGTCAGGTTTGGCGTAGACCCTTAAGCTTTTGTTTCAATGATGCAGGAATCTCTTCGATGTTCTAAGCAGACGTCATATTTTCTTTGCAGGTTCTGGCGTATCAGAACAGTGGCATAAAGATTGGCACTTTTAAATCTGTCAATGAATCTCTGACTAGAGTTGCTGTTTATGTTTCTTTATTGGCCTTGTACTGTCTTGGAGGAAGTAAAGTGAAAGCGGTGAGCATACTGCAGACATAAATCGACTTATTGTCCTAATCTAATCTTCACATTTTAACAAAACCTAAATCTCCGCATCTTTGTTGTTGCGTATGCTGGCTAATTTGTATATTTATCTGCCTTGAAGGTGGGATTTTAGCTTTTTTAAGTCTACAAATTGTATCTCTGCATCACTCAGATGTTTTCTCTTGGAAGTTAATACTGGGAAAAGAAACTTGCATGCATCTTGTGCAAAAGAGACACTCTGTTTCCTCTGATCACAAGAAAGAACATTTGGGTTCTTCATTCAAGAAGACAGTCTCTTTGCAATTACTTGCCGCCACAAGGGCTTTTTCTTCTCTCACCTGTTATTGTCATCAAGGGAGCAAATAAATAGGCACAGTATTATCTTATAGGCCCAGACTATGACGTTGGCTTGTCCTCATCCGACTTCTCGTTATGTCATCAATCAAGATAATTGCTTAGCTTGTTTACAACCTAAAAGCTTCATATGGCCTCTAGTAGGGTTTGGAATTTTATTGTACCGTAAAATTTACCATTAAAGTACCTTAAAAGTTATCATAAAACTACGGATTCAACCTATTCTCAAAGTGGATATGCTCTACTTGTTAGCTCTCAATTTAGAGATGGGCCCGAGGTTGCTGAATACTGGTTATAAACTACCTTCATAGATATGCATGTCTTTTTACTGAAGCTTGAATTGATTTCAAGCTTCCATGTTGTTTGTAGGGTGCTCTATCAGTGGGAACTATGGCATCCTTTATTGGTTATACCTTCACATTAACATTTGCTGTAAGCTCTTCCTTCCTTTAGCATTCTTAAGCATTGTCTTTTTCCTTTTCTGCCCTCTCTTTATTGATTGATGGATGATCATCTTCAGGTTCAAGGACTTGTCAACACTTTTGGTGATCTTCGTGGAACTCTTGCTGCTGTTGATAGGATTAATACTGTTTTATCAAGTGTAGAAATTGATAAAGCCCTTGCTCATGGCTTAGAAAGAGAAATGCATGAAAAAGAGTTACATGATGAAAATCACAAACTATTCCTTGTCAATGGGTTTGATGAGAAAGTTCAGTCACCTAGCATCCTTTACATGTCAGCCTTGAAATCAGCCAGCAGTGTTTGCAGTTTAGCATGGTCAGGCGACGTGACTCTTGAAGGTATCTTATACATTTGTGCATTCTCTTTAGCTTCAATAAAGTTGTCCATTTTATGTTTCATGTATGTCTTCTATCTTCTCTCTTTGATATGTGCAAAAGCAATTCTGGATATGTCATCAATAACAAGAAACCAGTTGTATTGAGAGAATTTCAAAATGTGGGTCCTGGAGACAGTTTCTTAATTTCAGTGGTAGTATAAGATATTTTGTATTGTTTGCTCTCATGCTAAAAGATACTGCTATAACCCTGTCCAATTAGTTAAAATTTCAATTGCAGACTGTTGAAGTTTCACCATATTGCAGCATGATTAAATTCGAGTGAAGCGTCTTTTCTTTTTGAGTACTTGACGTTCTTTATAAGAGATCACTTCTTGTAACAACTTACCAAAATTTCTTCTGCAGATGTACACTTCTCGTATCCCTTAAGGCCTGATGTGGAAATTCTGAGTGGCTTAAATTTAACACTTAAATGGGGGACTGTGACTGCTCTGGTCGGACCAAGTGGTGCAGGAAAAAGCACAATTGTACAGCTACTGGCTCGCCTTTACGAGGTTTACTAATAAGTATTTAGCATTTTCGATCTCCTTGTTTAACACTAAATCCTCGTATCATCCTCAAAAAGTCTTTTACTTGATTTTAATTTATGCAGCCAACCAAAGGTCGCATAACTATTGCAGGAGAGGATGTACGAACCTTTGATAAACGTGAATGGGCCCAGGCTGTGTCCATCGTAAATCAAGTATTTTCTTGAATCTTTATTCTGAGAATTAGGATTTAAGCACCATATGAATCATTTGTGGGGAGTACTTGTTTACCATCTTCAATCTGTAGTCTCCGTTGTGATTGAGTTATCATCTGTAGCGACTATTTTCTGACATTAAAATCAGCAATAAGAAGTTAAGTTGGTGACAATTGACATCTAGAGGAGCATTTCTTCATCAGGTGCCCCTGGTGTTGTTCTACTTCAATGATACTGAATTATGTCTACTAGATCTTCTCAGGGTTCTGTAAATGTCGGTTCTGTCTTGCCATGATTACAAGTGACAAGTGAGAGACATTTCTCAGCATATACCATTTTCATGTTGGACCTGCTGTCTTTGTATGCTCTTGTTATATGTGAGTGGACTGGACAGGAGTGCATTAAAAGAATCAAAAGACCTAAAACACCTTAACTCTAGTAGGTACTTGAAATCTGGAACTTCTTGTAGGATAGAGATCAGTCTCTTCTTGGGATTGATGCTGTATTTTGTCTAGGTGGGTTGTTTCTTCTTGTATCGTGTGCTGTTCCGTTGATTTTTATAAAAAATAGCCATTTAATTTAACTTCTTCACACACTTTGCAGTACTTCATGCACTTGATTTAGATAAATACTTCTGATTTACTCCCAAACAATTAAAAAAAAGTACTTATATGGTGCAGGAACCTGTTCTTTTTTCCGTGTCTGTTGGAGAAAATATTGCTTATGGCCTTCCAGATGATAATGTTTCCAAGGATGATGTGATAAAGGCAGCCAAAGCGGCTAATGCTCATGAGTTCATAATCTCTCTTCCACAGGTCTTACTCTTTCAACTGCATCCTCATGTTTTAGTTTCCTAGTTGACCACTCCCATATATTGTCTGCTGATTGTTTTTCTTGTTGAAAGGGTTATGACACGTTAGTTGGTGAGAGAGGAGGCCTTCTAAGTGGAGGCCAGAGGCAGGTAAGAGAAAATTTGGTTGTAAATTCGTGTGAGAGAGAAAGAGTGACAGAGAGATTGACTCTTTTTTACCTGCAGAGAGTTGCTATTGCCAGAGCTCTACTAAAGAATGCTCCAATCCTAATACTCGACGAGGTAGGTCTCTTTTGCTTCATTTTGGTTCCATTACGATAGAAACCTCTGGGGGGGGTGGTTTCTTTCTCTTATAGAAGTAGTTGCTCGTTTGTTTAAAATGTCATTGATGTGCTTCGATGCAGGCAACCAGCGCCCTGGATGCAGTTAGTGAGCGCCTTGTCCAGGATGCTCTAAACCGTCTGATGAAGGGGCGAACGACATTGGTGATTGCTCATAGATTGAGTACAGTTCAGAATGCCCACCAAATTGCACTTTGTTCAGATGGGAGGATTGCAGAACTGGGGACTCACTTTGAGTTATTGGCTAAGAAGGGTCAATACGCTGGCTTAGTTGGCACACAGAGGCTGGCTTTTGAATGATCCCTAGAGTTCCTTGTAACGATCGATGTTTTACACATTGCTTGAAAGGTGTGCGAGTCGCAGGACAATACCTTTCTCGGCCATTTGGCAAACGTCCAGTGTAAATCCTGCATTCAGCCCCATTCATGCCCTTTCTGCTCTCCTGCAGACGAGAAAGCAAAGTCACGACAGTCTTCATATGAAGGAGAAATTGCACAAGAGGATCGGCCTTTCTCTTCTCTTCATCACATTCTGCAATAGGTGACCATGGACCGTTCTGGTGGCATCGTATAGCGTATACCTCACGGTACATATTCTTAATAATGTTTCTCCAAGTGAGCGAATATCTAAGTGGCCAGATTTGCCTCTTCACAATATCTCTATGTCTTGCACCATGCGGGAGCTGAATGCACAAACTTGTTCTCTGATCATCATCAGTGGTGTAAAGCGCAGCAAGGAAGATCTCATCCACTTCATTCTGCCTTCTGTGTTTCATACAGAGCGCTATGTTTGTGATTGTGAATCAGATTATGTTCTTTAAAATGGGTCAGCTATTCTCACAGTGCATTGCTCGATTGTATGTTTTTCATTATCATAACAAAAAGATGATGATAATAATATTGAGGGACTTGCACGGTTGTGAGCACAAATGAACAATCTATAATTTCAAAGACAATCCCAATTTTACTTTGTTCGTTTCTCATAAAATAATTTTCAGAAAAACGTTTTTTGGATTTTTGAATGTTTGTTTCACTGAAAATGAATTGGCTAGGGAAAACATTTTCCAATTAATGAAAAAAAAGTCATTTAAAATAGTGGAAAATGTTTTCATTTTTCAAGTAGGGGAAAACATTTTCCAAATCTTCTTTTGTATCACTTTCTTTCATCAAACTCATTTTTTCTTTTTCTTTTTTTAAAATAGAGTTTTTAATTATTTTTTACTTTTTCTTTTTATTTTCTTCTTCCTTGGCCTTGATTGAGCGCCAGCCATAGTGACTGCCAACTACTGGCCATAGGTGAGCTCTAAGTAGGCCGACAAGACTCAAGCTCGCCAAATTTTGATGAGGTTGAGCTTGGCCAACCTATGGTTGGTGAGCTCAAGCCCGATCAGCCTGTGGCTAAGCTTTGGCTTGCCTACTTCAGCAAATTGGGTGAGGCTCAAGCCCTGCTTGAGGTCATCGGAGCAGCGCCAACCTCTAGCAATCTTGGGTGAGGCTTGAGCTCCAACCAACTTATCAAATCTAGTGAGGCCCAAGCACACCGACTTTGGGCAAGCTTGGCCTCACTGGCCTGCAGTGAGACATGAGCTCACTTATGGCCAATTCTAGGTTATTGTTGTGGCTAAAGTGACAAGACCAAGGCCAAGAAAAAAAAATATATATATATATATATTAAAAAATAAAATAATAAAATTTAGTGAATGATGGAAAATGCTTTCTTTTTATTTCAATCAAACATAAATAAAAAAAAATGTAGTTATTTTCTTGGAAAATGACTTCCTATAGAATAATTTTAAGAATCACCACATTTTTCACGAAACGAATGAATTAATAGCAATGAATTCTTTGAAAACTCCACATAAAACTGTTAACATGAATAATGTGCTTATGATGCTAAATGAGGGACAAAATTGCAATTCAAAAGCTATTTACTTCAAACAAGACCGGTCGAGTTGGGTAAAAACTTGAAATCCACTTAATATAATTGTATTTGATTTTATCTACCTACTAAAATGTCATATCACGTTTGAATATGGGCTAGGATTTTTTTGGGGAGAGGGGAACGACATGGAACTGGCCCGACCCGACAGGAGTGGACTAGGCCCACGAACATCGACAGATTCTGAAGAAACTACCAATGGCAGGTCGTCTCCTTCGCTTGGCCTCGGATGGATGATGCGGATGAAACGATTCAGCCGCCTGCGACCGCCAGCACTGCTCAGCGAGCTGAGCATCACTTCTCCTCGCTGACGCTCGACCAAGGTGCCTCTCTCTCTCTCTCTCTCTCTCGCGTCGCCGAAACTTCTTCTCGAATGTGTGCTTTTCGATTAGCGATCTCATCGCCGAATCTCCATACCCTATTCTGGATTGCGAAAAGCTTGAGCACTAGCGAACATCTCGAACATTGCCGCCCAATTTGTCGGAGACTGGCCTATCCTACGAGAGCCTAGTTGCCCTTTCATTCCTCTTTGACAAGCTCCTTGAATTCCGGCCCTCGACCACCTCTCTAGTTCTCTTTTTCATTGAATTGATTTCTTTTCTCTCTTATAGGTGAACCCTTCCATCACCTGGAATGGCGTATTCGTTGAGCCTAACTACTCCAGGGGTCTTCAAGTGGGGCTCCAGTCCCTGTTCCCACACTCCGCCAGGAAAATTCGGAATGCGAGTTACCAGGCTCCCCTCTTCTTCCTTCAGAGTTCGAGCCGTCCAAGACGACGAAACGCCTCGCAGGCTAATCGACATCATTAGAATTGTCCCTGAGATCTCGAGGAATTACTTCCGCAGCCGCCCTCGGAGAGCGCTCTTTGGTGGGATCTCTCTTCTAGGGGGCTTTTACGTCGCGCAAACAATCTCCTTGTCGTTCGGAGCATTGGGGGTGAACGATGTCATTGCCGCCGTGCTTTGTGTTCTCTTGACGGAGTACGTCACCAGGTTTTACTACACCCGGCCGAAGGTTACTTTCCCCGTCGCTCTCCTCAATAATTTCAAGATGGGTTTCACCTACGGACTCTTCATTGATGCCTTCAAGCTCGCTAGTTAGCGCGACGAATTCAGAGGAAAGGTGTAGATGTCAGATGGCAGCATATTACCTATGTACATGTTACAGTGTATGAGAGTACAATCCTGGCTTGTATCCTATCTTGCTTCCTTTACTAGCCACATTAAAGCCTTGTTGATTTATACAATTTTGCTCTGCTTCTATTAGATTATCCTGACTGCTACTTGTTGATATGGACATGCAACTTGCATTGATCTGGTTTTAACTCAGTGCAATCTATTTCACAGATGAGGCTTTTTCCCCCATTGAATTTGGTCCCGAGTTACCTTTGGGGCCAGGCCATTAATTTGACATTTTCTCGGGTTGTCCATCTCTTCTATGTTCACCGAGGGCAACTTCTGTGCTCACTTAAAGTATTCTGAGTTTGCTTGGTAATGGTTGATCTTCAGATTTCTGGAGTTATGAGACTTGGGGAACGGCTTATTTATGAAAATCCCGATCTGTCTCAACTTGAGTGTGTTGGTTGGTGCTTAAGATTCCGGAAATACTTGTTTTTAGATGAGTGAATGAAGTGTTCTGTTATCACGGGTGAGCACTAGAATGTGTAGCCATTTCTTTCACTGAATAACTGATGTTCAAGGTTTCTTAATTTTTACTTTTGTCAGTCGTGGTTTACAAGACTTTCTCTGGCTAAACAGCATGCCTCGTGAAATTATATCCCTCTGATCGGAAGGCCCACGTGCCCATCCCCAGTGACAAAATCGTCTTATTAGGAGGTTTATGGATGACACTCCTGCTCTCATGAGTAGCTCTGCAGATCTGGTCGCAACTTCAGTCCTGATGTCAAAAGCATAAGAAACCCTTCTTTGCATTGTGTTGATTTGTTTGGAGCTCCCGTGGTTTTTTTTTTTCCTTTCTGTCATCGTTCCTTTGCTTGGCATGGCATGTTTCCTGGAACCGTAATTGAAAGCTTTGAGCTGCCATGAAGTAATAACAATATGCAGCTAACGGGATGTGCTCCATTATGGTTATTATGCTCCGTTCTTTGGTAAGCATAAGTTTGCAGACCAAATCATGCTGCAAAGTGCAAAGTAAGAAGTTCAGAGACCAAACAAGTACTGAAGTCGAATGATGAATCATTACCGGGAGAAGAAACGGTCGTATTGATGAAGAAATGGTTGTATTGATGTAAAAATGCTAATGCTTGATTTGGTCGGGAGATGAGACTGGGGGAACTTAAGGAAGCTAACGAAGCATTCTTTACATTACCATTTGATGGGAGATAACGAAGCTGGAGGCACTGAGCTTGATTGTTGAGTTTGCAACATCATCAAGCTCGATTCATTCGGTAATTCCTTGCTAATCACTATCATATTGCATTTTTGTAAACTTTCAATCACTTAGATCTAAGCCATAAAGAGCATAAGTAGTCTCAAACGTTAATATGAGCAACCTCCGTTAAATTGACGCTAATAAAACAAGAAAGATATTAAATAAATCGTAGCAAGCTAACTATTATTCGTAGTGATGGCTAGGGTTGAGTATGGGTCCGCCTATTTTGGACAGCTTTCACATGGCTTCCACCGTTTCCACAAACCAAATTGATATGCCTTGCTTTTCTTTCGTTTAATTTTGGGAAAAAACCACCAAAAACCCCAAACTTTACCTGGAATGATAGATTTACCCCAAACTTTTATTTATGATATAAAAAACCTTGAACTTTCATTTGTATGACACATTTATTCTAAATCATAGGAGTATTTTGGTCTTTTTACTTTTAATTTTTTTTTTCTTTTTTTTCTTCTTCTTCTTTCTTCTCTCTACTAGCCATGGCAGAGCTGGCAGAGGGAAGCCGGTGTTTGGCGAGGGCCGCCCTCACCTGTGCCGGGCGAAGGGTGCCCTCGCCACCTAGCCAGCGTCAGGCAAGGGCCGCCCTCGCCAAACGCCGGCTTCCCTTTGCCAGCTCGCCATGGCCGGTGGAGGGAAGAAAGAAGAAGAAGAAAAAAAAAATTAAGTAAAAAGACCAAAATACCCATATGATTTAGGGTAAATGTATCACACAAATGAAAGTTTAAGGTTTTTTGTATCATAAATAAAAGTTTCGGGTAAATGTGTCATAGTTAGCAAATTTTGAAATTTTTCACGTCACAAAGTTTGGGGTAAATTTGTCATTTTAGGTGAAGTTTGGGTTTTTTGTGGCTTTTTCCCTTTAATTTTTTTGGGAGCAGACACTGCACATCATGTCATTTAGTTGTTTTGAAGTGTGCTTTATAGGGAGGTTCATTCTTTTTACTTCTCCTCTAGTGCTTCGGAAGCCTTCGGAATATGAAATCGTACGAAAAGCCCAAAATTTCTCTTGCAGGAGTTCATTTTGACGTAATTTGCCATACTCAAAGCACCCGATCGCTTTGCATTTTCCTACTTTAAATTATTTTACATCCTATTGCTTAGTTCATAAGGTAAATGCACTGAGAATGTACCCGCTCCGTCGGGGGACCACTAGTTAATTGAATAAGGACATATTATAGGAATGAGCATGTCAGACTGCTCAAATTAAAAAATTACCACTGATCCGGTTTGGTCAAAAACCTGATTCCATAAAAATGAAACCGGTAATTTTCAGTCCGAATCCCGATTTCAGAAAGAACTGAACTGACGAATTGGATCGACTCTTTTTTTTTTAAAATTAAAAATAACAATAAATTCTTAGCTCTACTATCTTTTTTAAATTTTTTTTAATTTTTTTGCTAAGTGATTGGTTTTACGTGACTGGTCAGTCGAATCCAATTTATAAATTTAGAACGGTGTAGTTCGGTCCCTGGTCCAAAAAATTGGGAACTAATTCTCCCAATCCGGTTCTCTGTCCCAAAAATCGAGAATCGGTCCTCCCAACCTGGTTTTTGATTCTTAGATTGGATCGGATTGGATCGGGAATCGATTTCAGTTTCACAAACTAGGGATCGACCCGGTTTCATCCTCTGCCTAATACCGATCGCCCTTAGATTAGGCAAGTCACAATTCTACGTTAAGAGAAGCGGGCTTGGACCAGGCGCGATCAAACAGGAAGGTCCGGCCCGGATAGTCCCGTGACCCAATTTTGGCAAACGTACGCATCTCGTAAATCCGACGCGCCGATTTTCTTCCCCCGTAGGTTTCCTCCTACGATCCGAAATCTTTTTGAGCCCCTGAAAATATCCAAAAAATTAGGGTTTCTGATCGTTTCCTATTCTCGCCTTAATTCCTCGATTCTCCTCCCTTTTGCGACGTCTTCTGTTTACGTAAATTCAGATTTAAGTTAGAGCGGGGAAGAAAGTCGCGGACTTTGCCGAAATCCCCAAATTTTCACCCGGAGCAAGAACGATCGCCGTGCACATGTTCTTGTTCCCGATAGCGTCGCCGGGTCGGATCAAGATTTCCCGCAGCCGTGCAGCAGCTCGTTTCTTCGATCGGATTCGTTCCCGTCTCCTCCTCGCCTCGCGGCACCGCTTCGATTGATCGGCGCGATAGGGCGGCGGCGGCGGCGGCGGAGAGGCTTTCGTTGCTGGGGATATTCGATTCGTAGCTGAAGGTCGTTAGCTATGGATATGGAGGGGAATAAGCGCGTGTTCCAGCGGCTCAGCGGCGGGCCGTCGACGGCATCGGACTCCAGGCATCATCCGCAGCAGCAGCAGCAGCAGAAGGTGTGTTTCCATTGGAGAGCGGGCAAGTGCACCAGGCATCCGTGCCCCTTCCTACACAGGGAGTTACCCGCTCCGGCGCAGCCATTGAGCAACGGGGGTGCGCCGAAGCGGTTCGCGGAGGATTCAGGGTCTCAGTTTTTGCGGAGAGGGCCTAAGTTCACGGGCGGGTCCAATACGTGGGGCCGGGTTCACGGCGGCAATGCCGTGGCGAAGAAGACGGAGAAATTGTGTAATTATTGGGTGCAAGGGAATTGCACTTATGGGGATAAGTGTAGGTACTTGCATTCTTGGAGTTTGGGCGATTGTTTCGATATGTTGACCCAACTTGAAGGGCACCAGAAGGTGATTGATCTGATATGAATGCTCTTGTATTGTGTGATCTGCGATGTAATTTTAGCATTGCTTTGTCAGTGACGGTGGATTGATTGGTTTTTTTCGTTTAAAAATCTCATCTTTTTGAATGAACAGGTTGTGACTGGGATAGCTTTTCCATCCGGCTCTGGTAATCTTTACACTGGGAGCAAGGATGAGACGCTAAGAGTCTGGGATTGTCAGTCTGGCCAGGTTGCCTTTTTTTCTCTTTTCAATTTTTATTGCAAAAGTTATGCTTAGGTGTTTAACTTTGTGGACTGGGTTGTGTGCCCTTAACCGTTTGAATGCATAAATCGCTGCAATGAGGCTTTACATTCCAATAAATGTGTTAGGTATAATGGGACATTTCGCTGTAACTGTGATTTGCTGATAATTCACCTCTTTGGCAGACCATAACTGCATGGCATCTATAGCACGAGAGTTTATGGGAGATATCCAAGTTTTAATGCGATCCTCATATCTATAATGTTATCTTGGACCTTTTTGTTTTTTGAATAATAAATAAGATATTATTAAGACGATACCTAGGGGGTACTGCCCCTATACAAAACAGCTTCAGATAGAATGTTATCATGGCATTTTCAGTAATTAAAGAGAATTCTGCTGTTATTGAATTTTTAAGATGAAGATTCCAATGTTCTTGCATGTTATTGCTTCTTAGGCTATGAAGAAGGATACTGACAGTTCTTTGACCGTGCTGTCTTCTGTGACCCTTGGAGGACAGATGCGCTTAAAAGTGCTCCGAAGATGTTCTTACCTTGATTTTTTTTTTTTTTTTTTTTTTTAATGGGCTTGTGGGAGGAATTCACTTTTAGGATGCTCTGAAGGTCATTGCAAAATTGTCTGAAATGCTATGTTTGTCTTCAGTGTTGCTTATATTGGCGTTCCAACTAAGCACAGTTTTTGCTTGATCTGGAGCACTTGTCCCAGAAATTGGGTTTATGCTGAAGGCATGAAATTATGCCTGGAGTCTTGCCTTTGTTTATTTCGTCTGCCTAGTGGAGTTGACTGGACTAGTTCCATTCTTCTTGTCTGTCTTGCAGTGTGCAGGTGTGATCAATCTTGGTGGTGAAATTGGTTGTATGATAAGTGAAGGTCCATGGGTGTTTGTTGGTTTACCAAATCTCGTAAAGGTAAGGTGGGAAAGCACACTCCATTTTTTTCCCCATTTTGTGGTTTATAAGCCTCTCATATTTTTATTACATTTTTTTTTAAATGGTTGTTCTCCATAACTGTATTGGTATTCTGAAGTTTTTTGGCCAGTAATAAAGTAGTCATGATACTGTAGGCATACAACACACAAAGTAATGCAGACCTCAGTCTCAATGGTCCTGTCGGACAAGTTTATGCCATGGTTGTGGGTAATGGCCTGCTATTTGCTGGTATTCAGGTATATCCTTGTTTCTTTGTAGAAGTTAATTTGATCTCTAGTATATGTCTGTTTTTGCCTGAAGTCATTGATAGGAAAAAGTGTCTGTTTCTCTTTGCATGCCATTGTGTAGGGTGAACATAATTTTTGTCCATTTCCTTTAGTAAGCAGAATTTCCTCCTGATGCAGGATGGTTCCATACTTGCATGGAAGTTCAATGCAGCTACCAATGGCTTTGAACCAGCTGCATCACTTTCAGGCCATACCCTTGGAGTGGTTTCATTAGTGGTTGGAGCTAATAGGCTTTACTCTGGTTCCATGGACAATTCAATCAGGGTACATTTGCATCTCACGACAGCTTTTGGTTATCCAATTTCAGAGGAAGACGTGGATTGTGTTATATGCAGACAAAATGAGTTCTGGCTTTTTTGTGATCCTTTATCCTATGCTGTTTTATTTAGGTCTGGAATCTCGAAACTCTGCAATGCATGCAGATTTTGACAGATCATACCTCTGTTGTGATGTCTGTTCTTTGCTGGGATCAGTTTCTTTTATCATGCTCATTGGACAAAACAATAAAGGTGGGTCACGTCTTAGTCTCTCTTCAAGTTCTGATGGTGTCTGTACAATAATTTTGATTCAGTATATGCCTTTTTGTGCAGGTCTGGGTTGCCTCAGATAGTGGGAATTTGGAAGTGACGTACACGCACAATGAGGAACATGTATGTATTGGAAGTCCAATTAGCTAACTCATGTTGCCTTTGTTTTGGATTGATCACTAGGGGTAGAAACTTGATTGACCACTCAAAACTTAGTTAAGGATATGGGAGCAAATTTGCTTCAGGATCTGTGGCCCAGCTTTGACCACAATCTCCAACAAGTGCTGGGTATCTCTTAGCTCTGCATGTAGCTGCTTTCTAGGGTAATTGCATACCTTATATCATTAGTTTATTCTGGTTCATTTGGTGAGCATTTAATTTCAATGGTGTCGATGCTTTATTCACTGAGATTTTCACAGATTATTTTCATTGTTATAACTCATTGATTTTAATGAGGGTGGGGTTGTGATCTTTCTGACATGAGAGGTTTTATTCAGATATTGAACTGTAAAAAATCCAAGACTTTCTTTTCCATTCTTTGTGCTTGGCAATTGTGGTATTTTAGCAAATAGCCTCGTAAATCTGGCTCTTCTTGTCGTGTTATTGCACCTCATGTCCTAAACCACTTACAGAAGTTTAATGGTATTATATGCTGCAGGGTGTGCTTCATCTATGTGGAATGCATGATTCAGAAGTCAAGCCAGTCTTGATGTGCTCTTGCAATGATAATTGTGTCCGAGCATATGATCTTCCATCGTGAGTTTCCCATCTTTCATTTTCATCTAGTTTGACCATGGAGTTCATCTTAACAAAACATGAAGGAGATTTTGACTGATTCAATCTCTCGTTGACCTTAGATTTGCTGAGAGGGGCAAGATTTTTGCTAAAAATGAGATCCGAGCAATTGAAGTCGGTCCCGGGGGGCTGTTCTTCACTGGCGATGGAACTGGTCAAGTGAGAGTCTGGAAATGGAGGGACTCACCTTGACAGCATTAATTTGTTCTCATGACAATCTGTAATATTATTATTTTTGCTTTGTCCCGGCCTTTGGAATAATGTGTATGCCCGCAAAAGGAATTGGAAGATGAGAATGGTGGTTTTCTCTCTGTGATAGCTACAATCTCACTACTGTACTTGGCCAGATGTCTATCAGATTTATCAGGCTTCGTTTTTCTTTTGATGAACCTGAGAAGCTGAAGCACCTCCATCCGTGAATCTGAAAATTTTAACAGGGTTAAATTTTTCTGAGTCAACCTCCTCCATTCTTTTGTTAATTTTTTCCGAGTTACAAGATCATGCTTTTTTTTTTTTTTTCCTCAATCCCGTGACAAATTTGTGCGCGGGGGCTGCGGAGTTGCAGCAGCTGAACATTCATCTAAATATTTGAATTGCTGTGAAGGCTGCCTACTGATTTCTTAGCTAGCTTAAAATGCAAATACTGGCTACGAGTGAGCATCAATCTAGCATCAACTGGATTGGCTTAATCTTGCCGGTTCTAGTCTGGTTCCTAAAGGAATTGGGCAGTCCTTGATTTTGGGATTCTTAAATTAGCATTGTATGGGTTGGACTTCGTTCCAAGGAGTTTTGGGTTAGTTCAATCCAAATCAACTTACCTGTTTAAATTCAATATATTATTATATTTAATATATTATTTATAATTTTTTATGTAGAGAAAATTTTAAGTAAAATGGTGTCGATGGCATTAAATGGCTCTTTAGTTAGGAGTCTAAATAATTTTATATTATTTTTTAATAGTTTAGACTTTTAATGTCTTTTATTGCATTAGCAGTCATAATGTCTATGTGAGGAGTCCACATGACATCCAAAACGTAAATAAATATCCTTTTCCGTATTTGTTTTCTTATGTTTTCTTTGTCCTCTTAATCTTCTATTTGCTAAGATCAAAAGAAACAACTTTCCCGCTCATTGCTCGACACTTACCTTGCTTGCTTCTAGTCACAACTTTCCCGCTCATTGCTCGACACTTACCTTGCTTGCTTCTAGTCACTTGCGTCGCTTGACGCCTGACGCTTGCTCTACCCGTTGCCCATTGCTTGCCCTACTCAACACTCATGCTACTTGCCACTTAATGCTTGCCCCATTTGTCACTCGCTACTCGCCTCTCTTTGTTGACCTCACTAGTTGTTGAATCTATTGCGTCGGTTTGGTCCTCAATAGTCTTTTTAAGTACAAAAAAGGAAATAGCAAAATTATTGGTTGATCTCGAGTTGACGCTGGAATCAAACCGAACACATTGGATTGGTCCAATGCTTAGTCACCTTCTGAAGGATTACAAAAAATGAAACAAAAAAATTATTGATTGGCCTCTGGTTGACACTTGAATCGGACCGACCCTCAGACTTAGATTCAATATGGTCAGTTCTCGGCTCAAAAAATTGAGGACCAATACTGTGTGGGTTGGTCATGAGGTAAGGGGGTGGACCGGTCCAATCCGAATTATGCTTATCCCTAATATTAGCAACTGAAGTAAGGGCGGAGCCCTCCCTCAATGTAATGGTTTTTGGACACAATTTATTTCTGCTGGAGAAATAGAAAGCAGAACATCTTTGATTCCATGTTAAAAAATCCAACACGAAACGACCGACAAGTATGCGCCGCTGCGATGGACAGTGATTGCATTACAAAGTATGCATTTCATTCAAATACAAGTAACTTCTATCATATCAGGTTTTTGGTCCTATTTGCCAATCGCCGGTTGGCCTAACAGATATCAGCCATCATCTATCCGCCGATCAGAAAAACAAAATGCTTCCTCTGATCTACGTTTCAGGTAGTTTTGCAACTTCCATTAAAAGGAAAAGCACTCTTGAGAATTTTAAGCTGCTTCGAAGGTTATTATGAGCAGCTTCCACTTCAATTTTGCTGTGGCTGATTCAAACATAAAGCTAACGGGAACTTGGTTCTCTTAAAGCCTGAAATCAGATAGCTTATGACTAGCTGAACTCTTCATCAGCAGTGCGCAACTGTGCATTCTGAATCCAATGAATCTTGCACTGAGCTAGCAATTTTACTTTATCCAGAAGGGAGGTGTCCGCTTGCTTCGACTAAATGAGCTTCAGTCGCTAGTGACACTCACTGATCGCTCCAAGTAATTCCTGAGTGTAGACGACCATCTACAGTGCATAGCAGCTCAAAACGGCACTAGGAAGCATGAGTTCACTCCTGAGATATGTTGCCACCACAGAGAGTTCATCGATGTTGAGAACATCTGAATTTGAGCACATTTGAAATGGTGGCTGAGAAGTTGCTTGGGAGAAGGTAACTTCATGTGCATCCCACTACACAGACATTCAGCATGCCAGAGGCAGATAAAGTTTGTTGCGGTGCGAGTCTTACCCATAGATGTGAGTACTGAGTTAATTGAGTTCCTCTTGCAGTGCCTTGTGCCCCTTCAATTGTAAAATTCACTTCTCCTATGCAATGATGGATTAAGAAAGTCCTAATTCCTTCTTTGGATGCATGGTGTTGGTGGGATTAACAGGAATTTGATCCCAAGCGCTATGTGATGGTAATCCATTAGATCCGATTGTACTCCAACCAAATGGCTTCGGCACATCAGTCTCCTCCATCAGTTCTCTCACATTGGACGCATCATCCCATCTGTGGGAACTTGCGTAAGTACTTGACAGAAGAACATAATTTCCACTATTGCAAGGATCCAATTCAAGAAGCTTTTTTGTTGCAATTTCAGCCAATACCACATTGCCGTGAAGCTTACACGCACTCAATAATATCCTCCAAACTACAACATCCGGAGATATGGGCATTTTTGTTATAAACTCATATGCCCTATCCACATTGCCAGAGCGGCTCAAAAGATCCACAACACAACCGTAGTGTTTCATCTCTGGGGTGAGTCCATGAACATCTTCCATACTCTTAAAGAATGCTAGTCCATTCTCTACTAGTCCAGCATGAGCACACGCCAATAAAACCCCAACAAAGGTTCCATGAGTAGGCTTAATTCTTTCACTCAACATCCCTGAGAAAAGCTCCAGAGCAGAATTGGCAAAACCATTCACAGCAAGGCCCGAAATCACAGAAGTCCACGAGACCGCATCCTTCTCCTTCATTCGTTTAAACAACTCAAGCGCCTTTTGAACTGATCCACATTTGCAATACATATCAATGAGAGAGTTCCCTACATAAGTGTCTATCTTCACGCCATGCTCAATTATGTAGTTATGAACTGCCTTTCCAATGTCAAGCGAACCTAAATGGGCGCAAGCAGACAACACACTAGCTACTGTAACTTCATCTGGTTTCACATTAGCCACCATCATTTCTTGGAAAAGCTTCACCGCCATTGCAAAGTTGCTAGCTTGAGCATAGCCTGTGATCATAGAAGTCCACGAGATAACATCCCTCTTGGGCATTTCGTCAAAAAGCCTGTGGGCTCCAGTTAAGTCTCCCGCTTTTGCATATCCCCGGATCATTGCATTCCATGAAACCAAATTCCTTTCATGCATGCGATCAAATACTTGCCGTGCTAATTCCACCAAACCCCGCCGTCCATACATATCTATTAAAGTATTTCCCAAATAAACATCAATGACGACATGGTTTTCCTCAATATACTTCGCCGCACGATCTGCAAATTCTGACTCCCCTAAATAATTACAAGCCAAGACAACTTTCACCATTGTCACGGCATCCGCCATCACCTTAGCCACCTGCATTGCATCAAATAGTCTCAAAACCTCCCTAAATCCACCACACTGACTATAACCACAGATCAGGGAGTTCCAGGAAACCAAGTCTCTCTCCTCCATTTGATCAAACACCTTCCGCGCAGACACCATATCGCCGCAGCACGCGTACATGTGCAGCAGAGCATTCGAAACGAAAACGTGCGCACCGAACCCACATCTCAACGCATGGACATGAACCGCTCGACCGTGTCCAACGTCACAGACGCGAGCACAGGCCTTGGAAACGTATATGAAGGTCAAATGGTTCGCGCTCGCTCCCTGGAAATGCATTGCCCGATACAGTTCCAACGCTCCGACGGCACGGTCGCTCTGCGACAACCCACGAATCAGGAAATTGAAAACCGCGGTGGTGGGCCGTTCGACGGCGTCGAAAGCGGCGCGAGCTCTGCGCAGGTAGAGTGGAGACGACGCGTAGGACCGGATGACATCGGACACGGCGGAGGGGTCGGTGTGGCGTTGGGTTCTGATGAGGCGCGCGTGGAGCTCTTCGACGGGGCCGATGGGTGAAGAGGATTTTCCGGCAAATCGCGGCGGCGGTTGAGCGGCGGCGGCGGAGTTAGAGAAGAGGCGCGAAACGGGTCTTGCGAGATTCATTTCATGGCGGGGAAGCATCCTCTGCGATTGCGAATGCAAACGTTTGCTCCATTGGGTTAATATAAAAATAAAAACCAAATTGATATATTTATCATAAATTTACCTCAAATCTCTGATTTTTTTTACCACCAAAGTATAGGACCAACTGAGTAATTTTCCTTTAGATATACCAAGCAATTTTATAAAAAGTCGGATACATGTCCTCTTTAACGAAAGTGATTCTTTCATAATTTTTTTTTTTAAAATTTGCATAGTATTGACACTCAAATATGACTCAAGGTTTAATCAGAAGTGTTAGGATTGAGTTGTCGACGAGGAAGACAAGTAACGTAATTGCAAATTGATAGAGGTCATCTGATTTTTACGATGTCATTGATGAAAGGGAGACTAGAGCAGTTGTCGACATAGAAGAACAGGTGGTCAAAACATGTTCGATAAAAAGTCAAACTAGAGATTATAACTGCCGATGGTTAAAAGTATGCAAGTAAAGATCACGAGCGAGAAGACTTTAATCTTAGATAACGAGCGAGAAGACTTTAATCTTAGAAGCTGTTGAAGTTTTTGACTTAGGAAATAACCGCACATCGACAGTCATACTTTCTACAGGGCTTTAAAAAGGGTGAGTAAAATCACTTGTAAAAAACTCGCAATCAACAACACTAAACAAATTTTTGCAGTTCAGTTTATCAACTTATCATTCTTATTTGCAATTTTGTATTGTTTTGGTTCCATTAGTGTTAGTAATTTATTCAGTGCGCATCTTTTTCTATCAAAGTTACCACAAAACCCAATTTACTAGAAAAATAAAAAATCAAATTTTAACTGAAAGGTATTTCATTGACAATTATATTCGGCGAAACACATGGAGAAACTAATGACACTTTTTCTTTATCCTTAAGTGCAAAGAAGCCTTTCGAAGAGGAATGGGTATTGGGTATCGTTAGATAGGGAGGGGAGGGCCTTAGCATGATTGCCCTCGCAGCCTTATCACTTCCGAAATCATCATCAATATCGGATCCTCCTTTCCGTCAACAACAGAAAGGCCAGTTCGATGTGGAACGAGTCGTCCTCATCCAACTCGTGCCCACCCCCATTCTAAGCCATCCGATTTGCCTTCCCTATTGCTCGGATCGACATGAGCGAGTGGGACAAGACATGGAAGCGTTCTTGGCTTTGCGCCATCATCGTTCTTGTAACAAAATATCCATAGTTGATTGCTTAACAGGTGTCTAGAGAAACTCAATAATCGGAGCCTCACGACTGCAATAACTCAATCCGATTCATTGCTGCCACGAAACGTGGGAAGAGGGAGGTGGTGGTCTAGTGGTCCAAACACACATGAGAGGCAACTCGCGACTCAAGAGGCCAAAAGTCTTGAGAAAGAATATTCATTTTGGCCCTTATCAATGGGGTGTCAACAATAACCAACTAGAACATAAAAGTTCGGGTATTTTCAGTTCAGGTCGGTTTGGTACCTGAACGAAGCCAAAACCTGTTCTCATGTCTAGAGAATGTGAGGCACTCCAAGATTGTCTCCTTCTTTGGTGTCATATGTTGGAAAATTGAATTTATCGTATTGATATTAATTTAGTCCCAAATATTTCAATTAGATAAATTGAGTCATAAAAATTTTGTAGTCCATCCCGTTAATTTAGGATGAAAATTATTGATATGGATGCCAATTGTCCTATGTGATACGGTTAGGGCTAAGGATGACATATTTTTATATTATTTTTAAATATTTTTTAAAACTTTTTATTAATTTTCTTTTAATTTCTTTTTTTAATCTTTTCCTTCTTATTCTTTTTTTTTCCTCTCACTATGGCCGGCAAGCTTCACCAAAAGTTGACCACACGGGAAGGTGGCCATGGCCTCACCCACCAATGAGGAGGAGGAGGAGGAGAAAAGAAAAATAAAAAATATTTAAAAAATTATCAACTTTAGTGCTAGTTATACCACGTGAGCATGCGCCCTGATTTCACCTGGGTCCACTCCATGGGGATCCTCTTTCGCTTCCACCCTCAATTGGGACGCCGCCGTCGGCCGCCTCTCCCTCTACCTCGACGGTGCCCCCCCATCACCCTCCCTCAACGCTCCGAGACGACCCCACGCATCTCATTCACAAGGTGCCGCGACACAGACGCTTTCAAAATCGAAGTGCGGAGGAACTTCAAGATCAAGGCCATGGTCGTCCGATCACCCGGAAGGACTCACTCGTCCACGACTCTGGAAATCAACAGCAGAAGGAAAAGATTACCTTATAAGGTTCCGCAAAATCGGAGCCCTAAATTCCGTTGTACAAATAAATAAGGAACACGCCGATTTGAGTTTGAGATCTAAGACTCGACCTGGCCTTGAATGTTGTGATTGAATCGAAGCAAATCTTGGTTTAGTGTTCTCAATTCAGTCTTGATTTGTGTTCCCTGTGAATGAAAATTAGATATATCAAAATGGGTCATAAACTCATTTCTTAATTCATATATGATGGGTTGAGTTGCTATATGAATTAATTATATTCATTAAATGAGTTATAAATGAGTTTAAACATAAGTGTGAAATAAGTCATGGTTTTATGACTTATTTAAACCCAACCTACCTCTAGGACTTTCTCTCTATTTTCTTTTGCTTTTAGATCTCACCCTCTCACTTTGCCCTCCAAACTCGATTTGAGTATGAGTTTCTCTAAATTGAGTTAAATACGAAAAATATTTTAGCAATACGGGTTAAGTATGATATGGGCCACTATACTTTGCATTGCATGAAAATAAGTCAAAAACATGTTAAATGGATCTATTTGAGCTTAACCATTTTCAATCCGAGTTAAATTCGACCTGATCTACTTGTTTGACAAGTCTATTGAAAATCTGGACATAGGGGTCAAAGTGCTTCCATTTGTGGAGGAAGGAGCAACCCCCGAAGCACAAAAAAAGAAAAGATGAAGAGTGAGGAGAGAAGGAAAAAAAAAAGGCAGATGTTAGGAAGGAGGAACTCACCGAAATATAATAAGGAATAGAAAGTAGCAGGAGGAAGAAAGAGAAATAGAACATACTTCCCACAAAAAAGACCTGAAAACCCGACTTGAACCAATGGGTTAGGTGTGGTCAAGCCGGGTTTCAAATCACAGCCAACACAAACCCAAAAGTTTCAATTTGATTCGGGTATCACAGAAATCCATACTCAACCGAGCCATTGATCCTAAATATTATATGGTTGACATCAACCACTTATGAAAACCACTAAAGCATGGTACCTTAGTAGGTAAACTTTTCAACCCCAAAAAAAAAAAGTAGGTAAACTTAATCTAATAGACCAAGCCAACCATATATCAAAGTTGCAATAAAAGTCACCTGGGTGGTAGTAGAAATTGTCATTCATTATATCAATTTGACCGCGATGGATCTTGTCTGCCATATTATTTGTAAAATGAATCTACTTATTCAATAGTTCATTCTTTTTATCTTTTTAAGTCTTGGAAGAAGCAAACACAAACTCCTCCTCATTGCTGTGGAATAATGGTCCAAATTGGTTAGTTGGGTGATTGGGTGATTGATGCTTACAGGTTCCCTCCCCCAGTGTGGTGAGTAAGTGGGGGAAGTCCCATCCTCTCCTAAACTTGCACGCAACCGCCCACCACATCATTGTCACCAATAACACTAATTAGAAGGTGCTAATAAAAATGATAATAATTATTATAATCACATTGTCTATAAATATATGTCCTAGTCTTTGACCCATTCTTTTGCCTTCTAAAGTTCTAGATGTTCAATTTTCTAACTTGACCGCAAGCAATCATAGAGAAATTATGGGTGAGGCTGTTATGTTGGTAACGCCACATTTTCTTGTTTTTGTAGTGGGTGGATGGATGTGGTTTGGTACGCGTGTAAAATAAGAGAAGATATTGAGTTGAACTTCCTCTCAGTAACATCACACCTAATAGAGAGGAACTCCCAAACGGAAAAAGGAGTTGACCTGGAATTGTTGACCGCGATCACCAACTGTATGACTATGCTTCTATAATTATTTCGTCATCTCAATTGGAATTTTAAAATAAAAGTTTACCATCCACCCACCACGGTCGAATACACTGACATAACACACTTATTAACTAATTCTTGGTAATGTCAACGTTGCGTAATCATGATAAAATTCAGTTCTTTTTTGCGTAGTATGCTGCCACCTTTCTCTCAAATAGATAAAAGAATTCCCCACATGTCGAACGTTCACTTGATACTGAATTGTATAATAACGAGCTTATTTTCATCGTTATGATACGGGAAAGAGGAATATATTGATTTAAATACACACCCATCTATTACCAAGAGAAAAGAGTGCCCTCTTGATAAAATAGAAAGAAACAAGGAAGCCCAATTTAGTATTCTTGCGGCGGCAAGATGGACTTTATCAATAATCGATATAATTTATAAATTAGCAACGAGATTTAAATAAATTAGCGCTGTTGAAAAACCCTAACGAACTTGTTTAAGCTTTAGTATCCACTCAAACATCATAAACAAGAGACAAAGTACAAATTCATATCGTCGTGGAAACCAACTTCCTCCCCTCAGCGCATACCCCCCAGCTCCAGCTCCAGCTCCTCAGACCTTCCCCTACCTTCTCTGTAGGAATTTTCTCTTCGTATAATCGTGTAGAGAACCGCATATTCTCATCTGTATTAGCAGACCCTCTTCCTTTTTATCAGAGATTCATGGCTTCCTCTGGGAAGAGCAAGACCGCCGTGAGAGCAGTGAGGACGATTGCAGACGCGGCTGCGTGGTGCTGTGCCATATCAGTCATAGCGCTCATCTTGGTGGCCTCCATGAGAGAGGGCCAAGGTCTCAAGCGTGAGAGGGAATCGGCTCTTGGACTGGCCCTGCGATGAGATATACGTGGTGCGCGAAGGAGAGACGCTCCACACAATCAGCGACAAGTGCGGCGATCCGTTCATAGTCGAGCGGAACCCACATATCCACGACCCCGATGATGTTTTCCCCGGTCTGGTCATAAAAATCGCTCCTTTTGAGATCAGCAACAGGAAGATGCTAGTGAGGTAGCTCATCAAAGATCAGATTACAGAGACTTGCTTGCGGTCGCTTTCCTTCGAGTCATTATTGGATGCATCAAGTTCACCTGAGCCCATTACATCACAGTTATTAAGATCATGTTCGGAAGCTATCATCAATGATTGCAACACACTAAGCTCGCTTGGACCTGGCGCAAGTGCAAGGCTAGAATTTTTCGTTTACTATCGATGTCTAGTTTCTGCTGTTCTGCTTCCTTTTTCTGCCCTTTTTGAATTGGTTTTCTTCCTTCCCTTATGTTGAACTGTATAATTCTCGTACGCTTTATACTATAAAGGAGTCCCGGTCGAGTCCCGATCGAGCGAGTCAATCATTTTGCGGTGGTATTTTTCTTTGAATATTGCTTTTGCTCACCACCAGAGACAAAACCATCCAATTGGTGCCATGACATGACCAAAGATTTCCGTATGCATGTAACCAAAGCCGTGTTTATGTGGAGATTATCAAGATTGGAAGTGCATGTGTGTAATAAAACCATGATCATACCTCGTGCGGAATTGTGTTTTAACTAAATGGACAGAACAAAAGCTATTTAAATCTCTTATAATAGGCAATTTGCCCATGCCTCTTTCTCTATGAGATTGAAAGTTTTACAAGAAGCAAAATTGAATTGCAAAACCATCAATAAGGAAAGAGGATAATTATTTCCTTCCATGTCCTAAATGCGTTGTTTTTCTTAAGTTCACTGCTTATCCATTTAATTCTAACTTGATTTCCAGGAACAGCAGAGTTGTACAGAGAACTTTGAATATTCTTGATGTGCTAAACTGAGTCAATAGCATCTAAAGCAAAAAGAGGGAAAAAAAAGCAATGAAAAGAAAACTCGTATACTCGACCAAATATATATATTGAAAAAGAAGTGCATGTCTTAAACCTAATAAGACCAACTAATACCGTCTCCTAATGTCAACAACAAACTATGTGGTCCTTTGTAAATTTTCCTAATGTTTCCTGCTAAGGGCAATTTCTTATGGGAAACAAAATCCAAATTCCCTTAACTAATATTCGTCTTTTTGTGGTGACATAGGGGAGGGTGACTCGCTGCACCAATGCATAACCAATACTTATAATTACAAAAAAAATCTTAAATTTATTGTCCAGATGCCGATTCAATTTGAAATCTTTTAATTTTATCAATTAATCATAAATCTTTTAACAATTTGTCAATTTTAGCTGAAAATAGTAACTAAACGCTGGTCATGCAACATAAGGCAATTGCTGCTAACATGGATATTTTAACAATTTTTTTTTTTTTTTTCATTTTCATTGCAGAACCCTCATCTGCCACTATTTAAGGACCTACAAGCCCTCATTAAGTTAAGGCAAGGGTGTGACAATCATCATAAGTGATTAAAGTGTGTCGTTCACTACATTCCCAACGTGCTTATAACGTAGCACTCAGGAACAGTAAAGCTTCATAGTCTTTTTGTCAAGGGTTAAGACCCTTTTATAGGTTAGTGGAATTTTGTTGAAAATAATTTTAATCTTGTTCATGGCCAGATTAGAACCCCAGGGTGCCTCTAGATTCAAGGGTTGGCTTAACATGCCGAGAATCCTCTTGAAAGAGAGGATGATCAATGACAAGAAATGCACGCCGTGGTGAAAAAATATATGTACATATATTTCTAGATAGGCTCTCATCGGCCAAAACAACCAAAAAAAAAAAAAAAATCAGAATATAAAAAAAAAAATCCAAAAAAAATTAAAGAAAAGTAAAAATTAGCTGGTAGTACTAATTAAAAAAGCCGAAAGATTTTATAGCTAAAAAAAAATTTACAAATTCATTCATAAATAAATTTAAGATTTTTTGATAATTTTTTTGAGATCGAGATATATCATGAAACAGATTTCTGAAGTGTCTTAAGAAAAGCTTCTCAAAGGACGGTGATTCACGGGATCATCGATGAGTTAGAGACAGTCACGTCTATTAAAACCCAAATCAAAAGACAAGAGTATAAATGTGAATATAAGCCGGTTCTTGTTCAGAAACGGCAGGTTAATTTTTTGTCTTCATGAGGTGTGTTGGGGATTCCCTATGTATCCCAGGGCCCAGGCATCGTTTAGAACGATCATAAGATCTTTTGGGACATGAAAATATGATTTATTTCACCCGCTATCTCTCCGCGTTTTCGATATTTCCCTTGAGCCTAATGTTTATGACATTTTATTTCCCGTTTTAGCTTTTACATGCAGAATAAAAGGACGACAAGGACCCGGAGCAGTCCAGCATTTGGATGTTTATGTGTCATTGTTGCTCTTGATGAGGTTCGACAAATTTGGCAAAAAAATTGTGTTAATTGGATCTAAAGCATATAATGCATTGAATTCATTGGATCCATGAAATTATCTACCGCTCACGAACTGTTTCAGTCATGGAATCGACTATGCCTTCCCTTGATATGTCTATCTTCTATGTACCCTATTCAATTTTGTAAAGTTTTGTCGGATCACTATTAATTGTCTCAAAAGTTTAGCTCATAAATGAAGGTGTGGTTTACCATTTAAGCCCTAAATCTTATAAAAATTTGACAATTTAGTTTGAAGTCTTTTGATGATTTGTCAATTTAATCCTAAACTTGAAAATTTACTAACTTTGATCTAAAATCACTAACATGGTAGTCCAGTTAACAATGACCATCCTATATGACATGGCTAACGCTGACATAGACAACTTTTGCAATTTATTAAAAAATTTGAAATTTTGTCTATATTTTCTTAATTTTTTGAAATTCTTATCTTATCTTTTCTTTTATAACCTTGGGCTGATATGGATGCCAACCAACCCTCACATGGACTTATGCCCTCACTCACGTTCAACAAGGGCCTAGGTGAGGGCTACTACCCTCACCAGCACTTGGCCAAGGTCGGTTGGCAATCTTGTCAGTCTAAGGTTAAGGGAAAAAAGAAGAAGGAAAAGAATAAAAAAGAAAAATAATTGAAAATTCATAAAAACAAAAAAAAAATCAAAAGATTATAAAAATAGTCCACGTAAGTACTTGTTATGCCACGTAGAACAACCAACACCGACTAGATGCCATGTTGATGATTTTCAGCCAATGTTGGTAAGTCATCAGGTTTATGACCAAATTGCAAATTGTCAAAAAGCTTAAGTGTCACATTTGAAAGGATGAGAACTGAATTGGCAAATTGTTATAAGATTTAGAATAAACTAGCCAAATTGAAAGATATAAGACTAAATCGACACAAATGCAATATTTAGAATTATTATTTTTTTTTTTGTAATTTTCCCTTCAATTTCTTAAGTCCTTTTGGACGGCGACTATTGATAATTGTTAAAAATAATGAGAAGTTGCTAATAGGTGATACAAAAGAAAAGTAGTAAGTATTGAGTCACATGTGCTAAGAGTGTGTAAAAGAGTAGAGAATCGCATAGAATTAGATTGGGCTGATTCTGGGTGATGCCTTGTTCCAAATTGGTTTGGTTTCTTGTTCTAAGTGTGGAACCATCCACCCAGACTGAATCACACACACGCACACATAATTTTTATGTTAAAAATTTCAAAAACCCTAATTTGGCAATCTTGTTTGTAAGCAACGCTCACAGATGCCTTGTCTCACTCTCTTCTTTCAAGAATCCTCTCAAGTCTAAACTCAATTGCTCTCTACAATAGGGATTGGGGAGTCTGGAAGGCATTGCCTGTTCTATGGACTTACTTGGAAACTAGACCGCTGGGTGGATCCAAGAACCAATGGGTGGTCCTCAATTCCAAATATGTGGAACAGACCCTTCGTCGGTGGTTCCTAATTTCAAGGTGAGCCCATCGTAAAACCAATCACCCCTAACGAGTGTTAGTAAATGAGGCTTGGTTCAATTATTAAGGTAATTGAAGCTAGAGTGAAGAATCAAGGAATCAAAGACAAATGTTCCAGTCACAAAGCCAACAATTTGGTTACATTCCTAACGAGTGTAAGTAAATGAGGCTTGGTTCAATTCATAAGGGAATCGAAGCTAGAGTGAAGAATCGAGGAATCAAAGACAAATGTTCCAGTCACAAAGCCAACAATTTCGGTTACAACCATCACGATCCATTCAATTAAAGTAAGCACAATCACTAGTTTGCGGAGGTGAAAATCTCGAAAGCCACTAATAATAATGGTCGAGAAACATGAGTTGTCATTTTGCAACCATTTGTCGACGTGGGACAAGCAATGAGGCTATGATCGTCACATAGTGAGTTTTTTTTTTTAACCATATATAAATAAAAATTGCTAAATTTTAAGAGTCATTTAAAATGTTACTTGTTTTAGTTGTTATTGTTGTTCACTATTTCTAATAGCTATAAGTATTAGGAATGTAATTTGAGCAAGGCACCGCTAATTAATCAATGAACACTAGTTCTTCAATTTTGTCTTCAAGTTTTCTTTACATTCAAGTACCCTATACATGGTTGGTTCCGATGACCTTCAGGCTTTGTATCTTTAATTTTCTCATCATGCCGCATTTCAATCCAAGACTTAACAAAGGACCCTCCACATCTTTTATCGATTTTCATATCGATCCACATTTGAAAGAACAACAGGAATTTGAATTTCAACACTAAACTTGTAGGTCTGGTATTGGACAAAAAGCAAGTGAGGACAATCCCCGCTGTATGAACGTGAAGGCTTCAATTAACCGGCCAATCGGATGCGCCAACTCTCTCAATTCATATCATGCGTCTTGAAGGGTGGTGATTACTATCCTTAGCTAACATTCAAGCACAAAAATTGGTAAAAGCACTTTGCACAAGAACAAGAAGCCAAGGCTGACAATCCATTTTCAAACAAGTATAAAAAGTATTTTAATTTTCTAAAAATGGTGGCTAATTAAATTCCACATGGGTTCAAGTCGATTCTCTGTTCTCACCCAGGCAAGATTAGTCAAATTTGAAAATGGATTGTCAGCCTTGGGTTCTTGTTCTTGTGCAAAGTGCTTTTACCAATTTTTGTGCTTGAACGTTAGCTGAGGATAGTAATCACCATCCTTCAAAAGGACAGTCTGTCCTTACATTGATTTGCCTCACCAACTGATGATGAACAATTGAACTTTTATTGCTCCCCACCTCACCAATGAAGCCCGGACCCTTTCATTTCCCTGTATCGTCCGTGGTCGGTACCGACATCGCGGGGATCCAGGGCGGGCTTCCAAACCCCCAAAGGGGTTTGTGGCTGGAAAGCCCATGGGGAGCCTATCTTTATCGAGGGGGCCGCCTCCCTTTACCCTGCCTTCCAAGGTGGTCATAGCCTTTTAGGGTCTTGCTAAGGACCAGAAGACGTCAGCCAAGTACACGCACAAATTTCAACTCAAAGTTCTATTTTTTTTTTCTTTTTGTGCAGGCTTTAAGTTATTTTTGGCTCAGAACAACTTCGTTACATCACTTCTTTATGAGAATCATGTCTTCAAAGGATTAATCCCATTTTAGCCTCTTGATGGCGGGTATCAGTTTTACGATTTCCATTGAATTAAGTAGGAATCATTTGCTTTTGCTCCGACCTCGATGAAATTGCTTTCTAGGATAGTAAAGCAGCGAAAAGTCAAGTTGCATGTTCAATAACCAAGAAAATGATCAGGAAACCTTCATGGTCATTAGAAAAGAGATTATTGGAGTGGTTGTGAGCGCTAATGGAGCATATGATTGACAAAAAGCCAGTCGTAACATCGTCAGTGAACGCATTGGTGGAAGCAAGCAATACCAAATTAGGAGGCTTGATTAGCAGTAATTAAGTTTTTCTGTGTCCATCTTGGAAGGAAGAGTCCTCTTCATGGGCCTGAGAGAATGAATCACCAAGAATCATGTGCCGCATTATTTGAATTTGGTGGTCCTCATTGCTTTTGCATTTCCAGTTTCCGCAGAGCAAAAACAAACTCTGCACACGCTCGGATGATATTGTCCAAGAACACTGAAATCCCTGAGAAAAAGTCACGAGAAAGGTTGAAGCTCTTGCTGATATAGACGTCTCTAAGAAAGTGGGTCTCTCCCAAATTCTGCAAGAAGGGGGCATGCTGGTCCATATTTCTTAAGTACTTTAGCACTTAGCAAGAGTCAACTAAAGATTCAGCCCCATCACGGGTCTGCAAAGATGCAGATTGCTGTGATTTCCCTCTTCCATGGCATTTGCAATTCGGAGAAAGGTACTTCGTTCAGATCTCTATTATAGTTAGGTTTACAAATGTGTGGGCCCAACTCCACGGACTATAGTCATGCTACAGGTTTCTTGAAAGACATTGTCCTGGTGAGGTGTCCGATGAAAAATGTACTAACCGGAGTGTCTTGTCATTTCTCGTCCTTTTTCTCTGTTCTTCTTTAAGCTCCGGAGTACACGTTCCTTCACAACGCCGTATCAGCCCCGTCAGTAACATTCCATGACTATATGTCATCGATGAAGGAGCCCCCCGGCTGCCCGCTAGCTGCAACGCTCTCCCAAGGAGCCACGGTTTTGGTCCTCGAAAGAGGGGACTCCCCTTATGGCAACCGCAACATCAGGAACACGGTCAATTTCGTGGCGAACCTTGCGGACACTGGCCCAAACTCGCCGTTCCAGCAATTCATGTCTGAGGACGGCGTGCTCAATGCGCGGGCAAGGGTCCTCGGTGCGGGGAGCGCACTGAATGCGGGCTTTTATACACGTGCGAGCAAGGACTACGTGAAGGAGGCTGGCTGGGACAAGAAGCTGGTGGAGGAATCATATGAGTGGGTGGAGAGGAAGGTGGTGTTCGAGCTGACGGTGCTGGGGTGGCAGTCAGCGGTGAGGTACAGGCTGATTGAAGCCGGGGTGACACCCGACAGCGGCTTTACGTTCGAACATCTGTGCTGTACTAGAACCGGAGGCACCGTCTTTGATGGGAGTGGGCATAGGCACACGGCGGCTAATTTACTGGAATATGCTCAGCCCAACAATACCGCTGTCCACTTATTTGCCACAGTCCATAAGATCTTGCTTAGTTTGGTTGGTAAGTACTAGAGGTGGCACAATGGGTCTTAGACCCATATATGACCCATTTAAATTATAAATGGGTCATATATAGGTCACTTAGTTTTTGAGAAAAAGTAATTAAATGGGTTTAATAATTAAAGACTTAAGATAAGTGGGTCTTAAATAGGTTGAATTTAAAATCCACTTTTAACCAAAACCTCACAATCTCTCTCTTCCATCTTTAACTTTACAAAAATATTTTTTTTTATAAAAATCGAAATTAGAATTATTTTTTTATTTTCTTTTTATTTTCTTTTTCTTTTTATTTTTTCTTTCCTTTTTTTTTTTCTTTCTTCCTCCTCCTTCCGATGGCCGACACGGCGATGGTCGGCGACCAACCGGGCAAGCCTCGAGCTCGGCGGCATCGGGCGAGCTCGAGCTCGTAGGATTTGGCGAGACTCGAACTCGCCGGCCGAGCGAGCTCGAGCTCGCCAAATCGGCAAGGCGGAGGCCTTGCCGATCCGGCGAACTCACCGGCGTCGGGCGAGGCTCGAGCCTCGCCAATCTGGGCGAGCTTGAGGCTCGCCCGTGGCCGATTGCCGGCTATCATCGTGGCCGGCGGCGAGCAAAGAAGAATAAGAACAAAAAGAAAAAAAAAAAAGAAAAGAGAAAATTAAAAATTATATTCTTAAAAATAAAAATAAAAATAATTAAAAAAATTAAAAAATTAAATGATTTTTTAATTATTTTTATTTTAAAAATAATTATTATAGAAATTTAAAAATTTTCCATTAAATGTATGTTATATAAAACCATTTTAGCAATATCATTTTTAAAAATATATAATATATATAATATATAAGAAATGAGATTTCTGAAATTTAGTTAAGTGGATCGGATATGAGTCAAGTATAGGTCGGGTTAGATATGGGTTAAAAATTTTGCATTGCACTAAATGGGTCATAAACGGGTTACATGAGTCAATTTGAGTCAAACCATTTATGACCCGACCCAAACTCGACCCGACCCACCCGTTTAACGGGTCTAGTAAGTACTTCCTCCAATTGATTTGAGTAAAATAATGACACGATCCTCGAATCACGTGTTTTACCATTCAATATAAAGACTTGGTACATAATCTCCTCTTCATTTTTGCATCTGAGAAATGACAATTTTGTCGGCAAATAAGTACGAGTAGCATTAGAATAAGCAAATCCAAGGACCCATCCATCGACTCTGGATTCGGTCCCAGGCACGTTTTCTTAATGCCCAAAATGTGAAATTAGGTGAAAGAAGGGCAAGAGCATATGGAGTGATATTTGAAGATAAAGCGGGACGAATGCACAGGGCCTACTTGAGGAAGAAGGCGGGGAACGAGATCATAGTGTCGGCTGGAGCAATGGGAAGCCCGCAGGTGCTGATGCTCAGCGGGATTGGGCCGATGCAACATCTGAAGTACCACGGACTCAAGGCCTTGCTAGACCAGCCAATGGTCGGACAAGGGATGGCCGATAATCCGATGAACGCCCTCTTTGTCCCCTCTCGGAGGCCCGTCGACGTATCGCTCGTACAAGTGGTGGGGATCACTCGCTTCGGCAGCTACATCGAGACCTGCAGTGGAGCTGGCCTTGGCTATCAGGTAGGTTCACCCGGCTGGTTTTTTCCTCCTTTGAATTTGGGTCTTGGGCAATGTTAACTGAATGAAACATGCCTTGAACAGACAGGGCGACCCGGAATGTTGCCACCCCCGGGGAGAGGATTCGTGAACGTGTCTCTGCAAGGTGGATTCATCTATGAGAAGATAATGGGTCCGATCTCCAAAGGCCACCTCGAGCTGCGAACCACCAACCCCAGAGACAATTCCTCCGTCGCCTTCAACTACTTCAAAGAACCTGAGGACTTGAGTAGGTGCATCCAGGGCATGAAGACCATCATCGACGTCCTCGACTCTCAAGCCATGTCCAGCTTCCCCTACGGCGACATGCCTGTGGAGACAAGAAGTGTGACCACATTGCTATTGCGATTGAAGAATCCAAAGACTTGGATGCCATGACGATCAATGAGCTTATGGGTTCATTACAAGCCCATAAAGAAAGGTTTAGAAGAAAAAAAAGATTGAATTAGTGGAAAAAGTTCTCCAAACACGATTGACCATCTGAGATGAGAAGGAGCAAAGAAGAGAACCCACACAAACTCGCGGGACAAACCAAGATTGTGGTCAAGGTCGAGGTCACTTTCAAGGAAGAGGTCGTGGACGAAGCAAAGGAGATGCTACTCAAAATGACGGTAGATACTAGTATCAAAGAAGTGTTCATGGAAGAGGAAAAAACTCGACAAGCCATATGATAAATCTAAAATTCGATGTTATTTGTAATAAACCTGGCCATTATGCTTCTGACTGCTTGAACAAGGAGAGTAGCAAAGCAAATATAAGGCAAACTTAGTGAATGATGCCGATCAAGTTCTATTATTGGCGTTCAAAAAAGATGAATGAGGTCAAATTGATACGTGGTATTTAGATGCTGATGCAAGCAATCACATGTGTGGGAGAAAGGAGATGATTACCGAATTAAATGAGACAATTAAAGGGAAAGTCTCTTTCGGTGATAACTCTAAAATTCTTTTCGAAGGCAAAGGTACAATTCCGATTCTCTTGAAAAATGGTGCACGTCGGTTTATTACTAATGTTTATTATGTCCCAAAAATGTTAAGCAATATTTTGAGTTTGGGACAACTTTTGGAGAAAGGTTATATTGTTCATATGAAAGATCTTAGTCTTGTGCTAAGAGATAGAAATAATAAATTGATTGCGAATGTGAAGATGTCGAAGAACAAGATATTTACTCTCAATATAAAGAATGATATGTCTCAACATCTGAAGGCATGCATGGATAACCCTTCATGGTTGTGGCATTTGAGGTTCGACTATCTCAATTTTGGCAAACTCAATTTACTTTCTCGCAAGAAGATGGTTCATGGCTTACCACATATTGACCATCCCGATCAATTATGTAAAGGGTGTATTATCGAAAAGCATTCCAGAAATATCTTTTCGAAGGAAGCGACTTATTGAGCAAAAAAGCCACTTGAGCTGATTTATTCTAATGTGTGTGGCCTAGTCACCCCTCACTCATATGGTAGTAATCAATATTTTGTTACTTTTATTGATAATTTTATTCAAAAAACTTGGATGCATTTTTTGAAAGAAAAGACAGAGGTGTTTGATATGTTCAAACAATTCAAGAACCTAGTGGAAAAAGAGAATGGATATTTTATCAAAGATATAAGGACCGATCGTGGTGGAGAATTCACCTCAGTCAAATTCAACAAATTCTATGAGGATCATGTTATTTGGCATTTCTTGACAGCTCCGTATTCTCATCAACAAAATGGAATAGCTGAACGAAAAAATAGATCCATACTTGACATGGTTCGAAGCGTGTTTTTTTGTTTTTGGTCAGTCCTACTCTATTTCTACTCTAACTCTCACTCTCAGACTTTTATTCTGCCTCCTTGCAGGACGTAGAGTCGAAACCTACACTTGAAACTAAATCGTCCCCACCCCAACCCCCGAGAAAGTGGGGATTCGAACCCCCCACCTCCCCCTTCCATGTTTTTTGACAGGTTTGAAGCATCTTGAAGAGTAAGGGTGCGTTTGGTTGGACTTTTGGGGAAAACCTTTGAAAAAATACAAAAATACTTTAAGTCAAAGGGTTTTTCAAAATGCAAATTATATTCGTTAAATTGTATTTTGAAAGTCCATTGTGAAGTACCTTTAAGCAAAATTGCATTTGGAGAGATTATATTTACAAAGGATTTTTATAATTAAAAAAAGAAAAAATCATTAACAAAAAAATAAAAAAGTTAGTCAACAAGGGCAAGCGGTGATTGGCGATCGAAATCTGTCGCCGATGGTTAACCTATGAGGTTGCAAGACCCCAAGCGGCCCTCGGAGACCACCGGCGATGGCTGCCTGGGGTCAAGCAACCCTCGGCAAGGGCGCGACCAAGGGGCCGCGACCTCACCGCACCCTAGATCTGGGTCGCCGAAGGTCACGCGACCTCGCCGCGTGGGTCACGCAATCAATGACCCAACAACCCAGATCTGGGTAGCAGCGAGGTCACGCAACCTCTGGCAACCCAAGCTGGTCGCACGACCCAAATCTAGGTCGCCAGAAGTTGCGCAACCTCGGTGAGGGCCACCTGGTCACGTAACCTCAAGCGGCCCTTCATGGAGGTCGTGCGACAAATCTAGGTCGCCACGATCGTTGTCAGGGGTCGCCCGATTGCTTGCCCTTCGCCAGTGACTGCTTGGCCTTCAGTGACGACCACTCACATCATGCCAGTCGTGTTCAACGGAGAAGAAGAAGAAGATGAACAATAACTTAGCATGCCTAGAAGGCAAAAGCTCAAGGCAACCCCTCAACTGTTTTGGGCTTTCAGCCTTTGGAAGGCTTGCATTGGGGAAATGGGGTTCCAAAAATTTGTCAAACACACTTTATTTGGCCTAAAAGACTTTGGACACCCAAGGGGCTTTGGGAAAGCCATTCCCAAACGCACCCTAAAAATTTATCCATAGAGCTTTGGGCTGAAGTTGTTTTCTTTAAAATAGATATTTCACATGTGGACTCGAAGGCATAACTCTACAAGAAGCATGGACCGGGAGAACACCAAGTATTTCACACTTGAGAATTTTCGGGAGCATTGCTTATGCTCATGTCCCGGACAAAAAAAGATTAAAGCTGGAAGACAAGAGCAAAATGCTCATCTTTATTGGGTATAACTTCTCATCCAAAACCTCTTGTTTATTTGATTCTAACACTTTGAAAGTGTATATAGGCAGAGATGTCAAGTTCGATGAAGATGGCACGTGAGAAGACAACCTAAAAGATGAAATGAATGCTCGTGGTGATACTGATCTAACGGAGTTAAAGGATCATCCTACACCTTCTTCTTTAGTATCTTCTTCAAGTTCATCATCGCCAACCTCTTCAAACGGTCTGCTAGTGCTAAGATCAAGGAGAATGTCTATCATTTGTGAAGCTACCGATGAGGTTCACCTATGTCTTCTTGCAAATTGTGAACCACTTGTCTATAGTGATGTGGCCAAAGGAGAAAAATGGAGAAGAGCCATGAATGAAGAAATTGAAGCAATTGAGAAGAACCAAACATGGTAGCTTGCTGATCTACCAAAGGATAAGGTATCAATTGGAGTCAAATGGGTGTACAAGGTCAAGAAGAACGAGAACAGAGAAGTAACAAGATACAAGGCTAGATTAGTCGTGAAGGGGTACGACCAAAAAGTCGAAATCAACTATGATGAAGTTTTTGCCCCTATCATTTGCGTGGAATGATTAGATTGATTATTTCTATCGTTGCTCAAAATGATTGACAAATTTATCAAATGGATGTCAAATCAACATTTTTTAATAGCATCCTTGATGAAGAGATTTATGTTGAACAACCCAATGGATTTGTTATGAAAAGTTGTGAAGACAAAGTGTTGAAGTTGAAGAAAGCTCTATATGGACTTAAACAAGTACCAAGAGTGTGGAATTCCAGAATTGATGCATATTTCAAGATGAATGGATTCTCTTAATGTCCATACGAGCATGCGCTCCATTTGAAGCAAGAAAAATGTTATATTCCCTTGTTTATATGTCGATGACCTTGTTTTTATAGGAAATAATCTAATGATGATTGATGTTTTTAAGGCATCAAGAGTCAAAGAATTTGAGATGACCGACAATGGTCTCATGAATTATTTCCTTGGAATTGAAGTGAAAGCAAAGTGTCGAGGGGATTTTATTTCTCAAAAAGGATATGCAGAAAATATCCTTGAAAAATTCAACAAGAAGAATTGTACTTTGGTCAATACACCAATGGAGTGCGGAACCAAGCTTTCAAAGTTTGATGATGGCGTCGATGTTTGTTCGACATATTATAGAAGCTTGATTGGAAGTTTGAGATACTTGACATACACAAGATCGAATAGTGTTATTGTTGCTCTTGACGAGGTTCGACAAATTTTGCAAAAAGATGTGCTAATTGGATCTAAAGCATATAATGCACTGAATTAATTGGATCAATGAAATCATCTATTGCTGACGAACTGTTTCATTCATGGAATCGACTATACCTTCCCTTGATATGTCATCTTCTATAAACCCTATTCAATTCTATAAAATTTTGTCAGATCATTGTTAATTATCTCAAACATTTAGCCCATAAACGAAGGCATGATTTAACATTTAAATCCTAAATCTTATAAAAATTTGCCAATTTAGTTTTAAGTCTTTTGATGTTTTGGCAACTTAATCTTAAACCTAACAATTTACCAACTTTGATTGGAAATCACTGAACATAGCAATCTAGTTAACAATGTATGTCCTATATGGCATGTCTAACGCCGATGTGGACAATTTTTGCGATTTATTGAAAATTTTAATTTTTTAAATATTTTTCTTAATTTTTTTAAAATGCTTTTGTTTTCTTTTCTTTTATAACCTTGGGCTGGCATGGATGTCGACCCACCCTCACCTCGTCTTATGCCCTTGCCGGCCTCACTTAAGCGAGGCACCCTCACTCGTGTTCGGCAAGGGCCTTAGTTAGGGCAACTACCCTTGCTAGCACCCGGCAAGGGTCGGTCGGCAATCTCATTGGTCCGAGGTTAGGAAAAAAAAGAAAAAAAAATTCAAAATCCAAATAACTAAAAAAATTCAAAATACTACAAAAATAGTCCACATCAATGTTTGTTATGCCATGTAGAAAGACCGACATTGACTTAGATGCCATGTTAGCAATTTTCAGTCAAAATTGATAAATGGTAAAGTTTATGACTAAATTGGCAAATCATCAAAAAGTTCATCACTAAATTGGCACATTGGAAAGGTTTAAGACTAAATTAAGAATTTGTAAAAAGATCAAAATTAAATTATTGAAATATTTAAGACTGAATTGACATAAGTGCAATAGGTTTAGGAATTTTTGTGTAATTTCCCTAGCAATTTACTAAGTCCTTTTGATAGGCAATTGTTGATAATCGTGAAAAGTAATGAGAAGTTGCTACAGGTGATACAAGAGAAAAGTACTAAGTGTTGAATCACGAGTGTTAAGAGTGTGCAAAAGAATCAAGACTTTCCTAGAAATGGACTAGGCTGGTTCTAGGCGATTCTCGGTTCCAAGTTTTAGCCAATGAATATCAATCCGATTTCAACAAAAAAAAATACCGGTCCAATTCCCAATTCTAATTTGGAAGTAGCGAATGCTAATTCGATTTCTGATTCTAGGTTTAGAGCCGCTCATCTAGACCTATTATGTTAAAAATTTCAAAAACCTAATTTGGCAATCTCGCTCCATAAGGGATGCTCATAGATGCCTCATCTCACTCTATTCTCTTTGCAATAATGATTGGGGAGTCTTGGAAGGCATGGCCTATTCCACGAAACCCCTTGGGAATCGGACTGGTGGTTCGGTTCCTAAGTGGATCCAAGAATAAATGGGTGGTTCCCAATTCCAAATTTGATGAACTAGCCCTTAGTGGGTGGTTTCTAGTTTTAGGGTGAACCATCCTATAACCAATTACCCTTGACAAACGTAGGTAAATGAGGATTGGTTAAGTCAATAAGGGAGCCGAAGCTGCAGTGAAGAATCGGGGAATCAAAGACAAGATAGGTGTTTAAGTCTCGACACCCACAATTTCGACTACAACCATAACAATCCTTTCAATTGTGAAGCAAGCATGGTCACCAGTTTACAGAGCTGAAAATCCTGAAAGCCACCAATAATAATGGCCGAGAAATATGAGCTGTTATTTTGTAACCATTTGTGGACACCGGGCGAGCAATGAGGCCATGATCGTCGAGTAGTGATTTATTTTTTGTAGCCATAAATAAATACATATTGCTAAATTTTAGGTGTCACTTAGAATGATGTTAGCTTTAATTGTTACTGTTGTTAGCCATCGCTAGTAGCTATAAGTATTAGGAATGTAATTTGAGCAACGCACTGCTAATTTACCAATGAACACTAGTTCTTAAATTTTATCTTCATGTTATCTTTAGGTTTAAGTACCCATGCTTCATTTCTTTAATTTTCTTGTCAATCCGCATTTCATCGAAGACTTAATAAAGGACCCTTCACATTTTTTATCGATTTTCACATCAATGCACATTTGAAAGGTGTTTTATCAATACTTTTCGGCAAAACAACGGGAATTTGAATTCCAACACTAAACTTGTAGATGTGGCATTGGACATAAAGCAAGTGAGGACATTCCCGCGGTATGAACGTGAAGGCTTCAATTAACCGGCTAATCGGATGCGCCAACTCTCTCAATTCAGATCATGCGTCTTGAAGGATGGTGGTGATTACTATCCTCACCTAACATTCACGCACAAAAATTGAGAAAAGCACTTCGGACTGGAACAAGAGCCCAAGGCTGACAATCCATTTTCAAACGAGGATAAGAAGTCTTTTAATTTTCTAAAAATGGTGGCTAATTGAATTCCACGTGGGTTCAAGTAGATTCTCAGTTCTCACCTAAGCGCGATTATTTAAATTCGATCTCTAATCTATATAATAATAAAAAAGGACAGTCTCAGTCTTTGCATTGATTTGCCTCACCAACTGATGATGAGCAGTTGAGCTTTTATTGCTCACCACATCCCCAAAGAAGACCTCAGCCAAGTAATCGCCCAAATTTCAACTCCAAGTTCATTTTTTTTTTTTTTTTTGGTTCTCTTTTTGTATAGACGGTTGAGAAAATATGATGAACAATTGAGAAAAACAATGAAGTCAAATTTTGAGGTGTAATATCATTTTTTTCAAAAAATTATTTGCCTTACAACGTTGTTAATAGTTAGTGATAAAAATTATCTAAAATACAATAACGTCTCAATGAGAATACTAGATACATAGTAATTTTAATATTTCTCCAAAATCTCTCAAAATAAATAATTGAAATGATTGCTGTATTTTTATTTTTGGAAAGAGAAATTGAAAAAGACTTAATAATATTGATTCTAAAATCGGCATATTTATCTCATGAATAGAGTAACCCTTCAAAACTAGTTCTAAGTGAGCAGGTACATTTTCAAAGGCAATCTTGAAAAGACATAAAAATTCAGAATAAGAATAATAATAACTTTTTTTAATTCCGAATTTCAAAACTTCTAAAAATACCAATTGAACATAAATAACCTTTGGACTAATAATGATTAGCAAGATAACTTTACAAAATATAAAATTAAAATAATAAATAAGGATTAGTGATAATTATTCATGTTAAAATTGCGTAATTATTCGCAGACCCGCACGTGGATATTGTGGAGTCTAACTCACAGCTCATTATCTTCTTTTGAATAATGTGGAAGACACCCACACATATAGAGTGGTCCACTTCCTTACGACTTTCCTACGTGAGACAAGGAAAAACATTATTTTATTTGTTTTACAAATAAATAACCAACACAATCCTAAGAGTTATTTTTGGCTCCAAACAATGTCGTTACATGACTTCTTTCTAAACATCATCTCTTCAAATGATTAATCCCATTTAGCCTCTTAATGGTGGGTAATCGATTTTTCAATTTCTATTGAATTAAGCAGGAACCATTTGCTTTTGCTCCGACCTAGATGAAATTGCTTTCTAGGACAATGAGCAGCAAAGTCAAGTTGCATGTTCAATAGCCAAGAAAATGATCGTAAATTCTTCATGGTCATTTGAAAACTGGTCATTGGAGTGGTTGTGACTTGTGAGCAATGATGAAGCATAAGATTGACAAAAAGCTAGTCATAACATCACCAATGAACGCACTGGTGGAACCAAGCCATACCAAATTAGGAGACTTGAGTAGCAGTAATTAAATCGTCGTGTTCATCTTGGGAGGAAGAGATATCTTCACGGGCCTGAGAGAACGAATCGTCAAAAGGCACGAGCTGCATTGATTGAATTTGGTGGCCCACATTGCTTTTGCATTTCCAGTTTCCGCAGAGCAAGAACCAACTCTGCACATGGTCGGCTCATATTGTCCGAGAACACTGAACTCCCTGAGAAAAAGTCACGAAGCAGGTTGAAGCTCTCGTTGACATAGACGTCTCAGAGAAAGTAGGGTCTCCCAAGTTCTGCAAGAAGGGCGTGCTGTTCGGTGTTTCTAAGTACTTAAGCACTTAGCAACAGTCAACTGAAGTTTCAGCCTCATCATGGGTCTGCAAAGATGGAGATTGCTGTGTGCTTTTGCTGTGATTTCCCTCTTCCATGGCATTTGCAACTCGGAGGAAGGTACTTCGTCTAGATCTCCTACTGTAGTTAGATTTACAAATGTGTGGGCCCATGAACTGTAGTCATGCTACAGGTTTTTCAAAAGACATTGTCCTGGTGAGGTGTTTGATGAAAAATGTACTAACTGGAGTGCCTTGTAATTTCTCCTCTGTTCTTTTTTAAGCTCCGGATTACACGTTCCTTCACGATGCGGTATCGGCTCCCTCGGTTTCATTCCATGACTACATTATCATCGGTGGAGGAACCTCTGGCTGCCCGCTAGCTGCCACGCTCTCCCAGGGAGCCACGGTTTTGGTCCTAGAAAGAGGGGGCTCCCCCTACGGCAACCGCAACATCGAGAACATGGCCAATTTCGCCGCAAATCTCGCGGACACTGGCCCGAATTCGCCATCCCAGCAATTTGTGTCCGAGGATGGCGTGCTCAACACGCGGGCAAGGGTCCTCGGTGGGGGGAGCGCGCTGAACGCCGGCTTCTATACACGTGCAGGCAAGGACTATGTGAAGGAGGCTGGCTGGGACGAGAAGCTGGTGGAGGAATCGTATGAGTGGGTGGAGAGGAAGGTGGCATTCGAGCCACCGGTGCTGGGGTGGCAGTCAGCAGTGAGGGACGGGCTGATTGAAGCCGGGGTGACGCCGGACAATGGCTTTACGTACGAACATCTGCTTGGTACAAAAATTGGAGGCACCATCTTTGACAGGAGCGGGCATAGGCACACGGCGGCTAATTTGCTGGAATATGCTCAGCCCAACAATACCGTTGTCTACTTATTTGCCATTGTCCACAAGATCTTGCTCAGTACGGTCGGTAAGTACTTCCTCAAACTGATTTGAACAAAATAATGACACAATCCTCGGATCACGCGTTTTACCTATCAATATAAAGGCTTAATACATCATCTCGTCTTCATTTTCATATCTGAGAATCGCAATCATCCACAATCTTGTCGATGAATAAGAATGAGTAGATTAAGAATAAGCAAATCCAAGGACCCATCCGTCGACTCTGGATTCGGTCCCAGAAAAGTTCTTTAAATGCCCATAATGTGGAATTAGGGGAGAGAAGGCCAAGAGCATATGGAGTGATCTTTGAAGATAAAGCGGGACGAATGCACGGGGCCTACTTGAGGAAGAAGGCAGGGAATGAGATCATAGTGTCGGCAGGAGCGATGGGAAGCCCGCAGGTGCTGATGCTCAGCGGGATTGGGCCGATGCAACATCTGAAGAACCACGGAATCAAGGTCTTGCTGGACCAGCCGATGGTCGGACAAGGGATGGCCGATAATCCAATGAATGCCCTCTTTGTCCCCTCTCGCAGACCCGTTGAGGTATCGCTCATCCAAGTGGTGGGGATCACTCGCTTCGGAAGCTACATCGAGACCTCCAGTGGATCTGGCTTTGGCTATCAGGTTCACCTAGCTGGTTATTTCCTTCTTTGAATTTGGGTCTTGGGCAAATGTTAATAGAATGCAGCATCCCTTGCTCAGACAGGGCGACCACGAACGATGCCACCGCCGGTGAGTGGCTTCGTGAACACGTCTCTGCAAGGTGGATTCATCCTTGAGAAGATAAAGGGTCCGATCTCCAAAGGCCATCTTGAGCTGCGAACAACCAACCCCAAGGACAATCCCTCCGTCACCTTCAACTACTTCAAAGAACCTGAGGACTTGAGGAGGTGCGTCCAGGGCATGAAGACCATCATCGACGTCCTCAACTCTCAAGCAATGTCCAGCTTCCGCTATGACGACATACCTGTGGCGACTCTCATTAGCATGATGGTGGGGTCACCCGTGAATCTGAGGCCCCGCCACCTAACCGCCGCCATCTCACTGGAACAGTTCTGTATCGACACCGTGATGACCATTTGGCATTATCACGGAGGGTGTCAAGTTGGACGTGTGGTCGATCGCGACTACAAGGTGATCGGTGTGGATGGTTTGAGAGTTGTTGATGGTTCCACGTTCAACGCCTCTCCTGGGACAAATCCTCAAGCCACTGTTATGATGCTCGGAAGGTGGGGATTATATGTGTTTTGCCGCTTACATCATATATATGAGATAAATTTTATTAATGTCTGACGAAGGTTTGTCTTTTGCGTTTCTGTTCTGTGAATGCAGATATATGGGACAAAAGATATTGCAGGGGAGAGCTTCCAACGGGGTGAAAACCGTGTAATAGAATCGTGTCCAATGCTGTTAACTCTTTCCTGAGACGACATAAAAGTGACTTTGTGGAAGCATAACTTATGTACATGTATTTAGGGCTCCGAGAAGTCGTGTTCGATCTGAGTCGTCCTTCATACGATGTTCATAGGAATAGAACATCGAGCAAATAAAAGACAGGACCTCTTCTTCTAGAGTTCCAATATGCATCGCACGTGCGGTTTCATATAAATCGCCATGGCAAATTCTCCTCTATCAAGCTACATTTCATATTCATGCTGGAGAGTAAAGGCTGATTTACCGACAGAGGGATCAATTTCTCATTCGCAAAGTGTGCACAGCTAGTCCAGGGCAAGGAAATCCTAAAGCACCCAAAGGTGAAAGAAGAAGCTTTAGTATGAACCAAACGCAATAATCAGTGTTGAGTATTATACAATTAACTCTAATTAGCTATTTAGGCCAATGCGTCATATTGAAACTCAACATGAGTCGTATCACATCGCCTGATAGGCTGATACACTAATCTTATTACTACTTCCACTATTATTCATGCAAGCAAAGACCCAAAGCAAATAAAGCAAGTGAGAAGTGGTAGAAATTAGTAGCGGACACGCAGCTAGGTGCATGTGTTGTGTCGCCTCCTCCATCGTCCTTACTAAGGAAGGGCATCTCAACTTGTCAATATCTTTTGTTCCCTCCTACTTTCTCACCCTCAAAAGCATTTATAGAGAAAGGTGAGACAGGGATTAGAGGAAGAAGAATCTTAACCCTTTGAGACGCGAACTTTTTTGAGGATGACCGAAATGCAGAAAAGAGATGCGGGTCGCGAAAAATTTTGTTCCCCAAGGATATTACCACAACGAAAAGCAGCTTCCCTATGAATGCTTGAATAGGATATCCCTTAGCATATGCCATATTGCTTCAATGGCTTATTCCTTCCCCGAAACGTCAATTCTGCTGCTTATAAAGCTCACTGAGAAGCACACACTCTTCATGACTCAGAAGCAATTTCAGAAGTAGATAACATTGAAATACCATAAGATCTTTGGTGTGCATGTAAGCTAATCAGTGGTAGGGCGTCTCTTACTTGGCATGCAATGGTGATTAACTACTGCCGATCTTATTGGGGCTTTCTCGATTCCAATTACATGCCAAAGGAGAGTTGCCCTGCAACTGCTTCAGCTTAGCTCTCTCTCTCTCTCTCTCTCTCTCTCTCTCTCTCTGAGAAGTTTCTTCTTGGCCTTGCTAATTCAGCTGTTTATGGTTTTAGCATGGGGCAAATGGTTTCGAATTTTCTTATGCATCACTAGTGCATGTACATATCTGGTTCGCATAGCTTTCATATTATTGTGTGCTTTGCTTGTTCTGATTATGTGAACTTTCATTTGCGACAGAAGTGACAAATTGATTAGATCTCCTGTTATGTTTTTATTCTTTTAGAAGTGATTTAGTGCAAATCATTTTCCTTGTTAACGAGAGAATATGTCGTTCGATGATAAGTTGAATGACTTGTCAAAGGATCCCAGGTGACAATGGAAGACCAACACGTCCGGACCAAACCGTCGGGAAACCAAACATACCCGACGGTGTGGAGTCTACATTGGACATTACTTAAACCTCATCCAATTGGCAACCACAACGAGGACTCTACCAATTGAAAGGCCGCGCATGCATTGTTCCTTAGAACGATTTGACCACTGTAGACTGTAGAGCACTACGCATTGTCGGAATGCCGGGTATTCTAGATAATTGTCAGTGTGTATCGCCATCTGTGAGCTACTACCCGTCGACCCACGGAGAAAAATGTCTACATAAGATAAGGAGCTCATTCAGGTAAGAGGTTGGACTCTTGAGAATCCTAATTTGAGTACTTTGCACCTTCTTTCTCTCCCAAATTACTGTGTTGCAGGTGCATTCCAATTAATTACTTTGGATCCTGCGTTGCAGTTGCATTCCAGAAACTGGGCCCTGCTAGATGCTGTGGTTATACAAATTCAATATTAACATTCAGCATCCCCTCGTTATGTTATTCACCTTAGCTCAAATTGTTTCGATTTCACAATTTAGTGATTGCGTTTCTTTTCAGCAAAGAGTTTCCCCCAACCTTTCTGTGTTGTATCATCCGAGTTAATTAAGGTTGAATGCAAATAGCATGCTACTTATATATTTAAGTTCTATTGTACTCTATTTCTCTAGGTCGTCATGTAACTCTTGGGATCCCTCTAGGTGGTATGATATCTTTCCACAAGCGACCTTTCACTAATGATGATGAAGACCGCTTGTAGAAAATTGTTGGTGCTCCTCGATCTTCTAATTTCTAACTTTACTATTTTTTTTCCATCAAAATATGTATTAACCGTGGCGATTTAATTATTGGACTATATATTACCCTTGCTATGTTGGCTTTCTAACCCCTATGTTCTGATATTGATTAACTATGAAATTGAATATTAACATTTTTTTTGGTCAAAGAATATTAACATATTGAATGGAGAAAAGATATGATACTTCTTATAAAAATTAGCCTCTTAAGTATCTTTTTAATCTCTTGTAAGTTGGTCATTGGATTGTTCTTTCTGCAAGATCAAGTCAGAGAAAGAAACATAAGACTAATATTATTGAGAATGCCTATCATGTATGGACCGATCTAGACATAAAGCATACTAACGAGAGATTCCAAGGACTAAAATTGACTTTTTATCAACCAATTGAATTTGAGAATTTCGGGATGATTAAGGTCTACTATTCAAAAGCTGTGAAATCACTTTATATCTTCTTCTTTTTTTGGTACAACCCTTAATAGTAATCTCATCGCGTTAGCAACATACTATTCTCAGTTAGTTTCATTTCATGACATGAAAATGCATTAAGAACTATCAAAATAAAATTTAAAAAAGGAGAAGAAATAAGGAATTAGCCTAAAGTATCATAGTTGAAGCCCTTCAACATGAATTGACATTTTTCGCTAAACAAAAAAACTAAAAAAAGAGGTGCTTTATTCGCGTTCTGGAAAATCCCCGAATAATCCCATGGAGTTGAAAAGGACAGGATGCAGGGGTACCATTTCGTCGTTTTGGTGCTCCTTATGGCACGAGGCTTGCCAATCGTTCAAAAGCAGCGGAGGGTGGGTGGGGGAACCTGTATAATACGCCAAACAACATTCCATCCCAACCCGGTCCGATTAGGTACAAGGAAACCTGCCAGCCCCACCCCACCAAATGCCAAATGCCAAATGCCAAATGCGGTACAAAACAAAGTCGTCCTGGAGTAAACCTTAATCATAAATGATGCATGCGATGCCCTTAAAAACAGGAAGGTCTTACGAAAATAACATTATCTGTTTAGGATAATGAGGGTACTCGAATCACAAACCTTTGACCATATGATTTTTGTTTGGCCATTAAAAACTCTCTCTCTCTCTCTCTCTCTCTCTGACTCATTGCTGGCTCTGGCGCAATCGCCACCACAACCTCCTCGTACGGCCCTCTCGCACGCACTGCAGGTGCCCACATGCATTCTCTCCCCGTCTCTTGATTACACAGAGAATCCTTAAAACTTTTCCTTAAAAATCGTTTTCCTCAAAATAACGTTGTTAAAATTTTTAAATATCCAACCAGCAACTATTAAATGTTTAGAATAACTTATTAGTGATTAGATAAAATCTCGAAAACATCTTGTTTTCAATAAAAGTAAGACTTATATCATTGGAAAAACCTCAAACTTAGGTATTGTTTATTTCGCGATAAATAAATGATATGAAAATTATTATTTTTCTAAAATTATCACGTAATTATTAAATTTCATTTCCTTTCATTCATTTTGTAAATGATACATGCAAATATTTTAGTAAAATGTTTTCTAAATAAGTCATTTTCTATAAAAACAAACAAAGCCTAGGTTTAGTCCCAATTCCATCATACACTTTTTTGTTCCATAAAAATTTCCAAACTTTATGCCTAATCCCAATTCTATTATAAACTTATTTTATCTCAAAAAAAATTCATAAACTTCTACTTTAATCCCAATTATTTGTAGTACACGATATAGGAGTCTATCTCTAGACTAATCACTTATTGAAAGGATCCTTCTATTGTATTACTTTTTTTCTTTTTTTTTTTATTTATTTTCATTTCATTAATTTTTTTAGTTTTAAGTAATATTTAAATTGAATACACCCTTAACCCTCTATCTAAATTTTCATTTAACAACCGAGAGATGAAAACTTTTAAGCACACTTTGTTTGAGCATTTCGAGCTTAGTGCCTCAAGCACGAGCTCTTTGATAGCGAAAGATGGAAGACTTTTGAGCATGAGAGATTGAAGATTGAGCACAAAACAAATATCCCTGAGTGAGATTGAATGAAGACTTTCTTAAGAGTAAAAGCTAAAAAAGCCAACTTTAATTGCTCCAATATTGACCCAAATTTCAAATCCAACAAGACATCGTTCGAATTGACATGAAAATTCACTTCTAAAAGGTATTTTCTTGGAAATATTTAGAGTATTGACGTGAAAATACTGTATCTCTAAAAGCGATTTTGGACGAAACATTAAAAAGAGAAGGTATGAAACTCAAGTAAAAGTTAATGATTTTTTATGAGACAAAAAGAATTTCTGGTAGAATTGAAATTGAATCTAGTATTGGTGATATGTTATGAAAAGAAAAAATTTGGGATAGAATTAAGATCGGAGCTAAAATTGATTTTTTTTTTTCCCCCGAAGATATTAGGCCACTGTATCTGTAAAGTTTCTGTACCAAGCGATGACAATATTCATTCGGGCCCCCACCCATCGGATTTGAGTCGCCAAAAGTCGCTTCTCCAGGGCCACCAGATCTCCAAATCGTTGCCCGGATATCTCAGCAAGCTGGGGCCCACTATGCGCCCGGGGCCCCCTCCCTCCCCCCCTCCGCCCCATCGTCCATCTCGCGGGGCCCATAAACGGGGAGCCTCTCCTGACCGTCCATTTCTTTCTCCCCCCCACCCCCCCAATTATCCCAGACTCCATAAATAGGGGCCCCACAACTCCCCCCGCTTTTTCTCCCCGAGATGTGGACCCCCTCTCTCGCCTCGCCTTCTGCGCACAGCACATGCGGTGGCTTCTTCCTCCTCGCTTCTCCCTAGGGTTTGTATTCGCATTTCCATTTTCCTTTCTTCCCCTTAATCCCTCCTCCTCCTCCTCTGCATCTCCTTCTCCATCCTTCTTTTCCCTTGTGGTTTTCCTTTCTTAAGAAAGTTTTCTCGGCGTATCGTTCATCACCGTGTCCTGTTGTCCATTGTAGATTCGAGCCCCTGGGTCAACCCGTCATTTTCTGCGTTCGTTGCCTCCTGGAGAGCAGCGCGCGTTGTCGTTCTCCAGGGTTTCGTCCCTTTCTAATTCCTGATAATATTTATTATTCATCAAATCTCGCAGCTCCTCTCGATTTCGAATATTCGGGATAAACGCGTCTCCTGCGGTGATCTTTTTCTCCCTCGGGTTCGTGCTTCTGCCATTTCGAGCCGAATGGAGTCTACCCAGAACCGGGACGCGGACGTGGAGGACGACAGCAGAGCAACAGCCGCCGTCAACCGCGACGAGCGGAGCGCCCGCGAGATTTCGCCTCCCGAGCCACCGCGAGTCCGGAACGGGTTCCTGAAGGAAGAACTGGCCAACAGCGACCCCGAGCGCGAGGCGCTCCTCGCCCCCGGCGGAGGCTCGCAGGTTTCTCTCTCCTCCCCACGGTTCCAGAGAACGGTGGCTCCTCCGAGGCGGCCTTCCAAGGACCGCCACACGAAGGTGGAGGGGCGGGGGCGGAGGATCCGCATGCCGGCGGCCTGCGCGGCGAGGATTTTCCAGCTGACGAGGGAGTTGGGGCACAAGAACGACGGCGAGACCGTGCGGTGGTTGTTGGAGCACGCGGAGAATGCCATCATCGAGGCGACGGGGACCGGTACGGTCCCTGCGATCGCGGTCTCCGTCGGCGGGGCTCTGAAGATCCCGACGACGCCGTCCTCGTCCTCGAAGGAAGACGGCGATCCTCCGAAGAAAAAGAGGAATCGAGCTTCGAACAGCGATTTCTTCGACGCCCGCGAGCCTGTCTCGACCCGGTCGGGGTTCGCGCCGATCACGTACTGTAGCGGCGGCGGCGGTTTAAGTCACGGATTGATGCAGTTGTGGCCCGTGGGAACTCCTAACGGCGGCGGCAGCGGCGGCGGCGGCGGGGGACGGTGTTCGTGCTACCCCCCGGCTCGTCCGGTCAGACGCAGCCGTCGTTTCTGGCGATCCCGCCGATCTTCCAAGTCGGCGCGCGGCCAATCTCGACCTCAACGACTTCACCGACCGGCGGCGGAGACGGCGGTTCCACGGAGGCGTCGACGGTGGCGCCGAGCTCGAGCTCGCCAGTGGCGGCGAGCGCGGTCTCCGGCAGCACGAGCAGCGGCGCGCCCCACATGCTCAAGGACTTCTCCTTGGAGATATACGACCGGAAGGAGCTCCAGTTCCTGGGGCGGAGCCCAAACTCGCCGCCGTCGTCGTCCTGCTCGAAGCCCTGAGGATGATGATGACGGGTCGGTCGTCGTCGACGGTCGAGATAACCGAAGGTTAGAGCTGAAGTAGTAGGGGTGGCGGGGCGGTGGATGTCTGCTTTTTCCATTTCCCCTGTTTTTTCTTTTTTTGAATCCTTTGTGCAGTCGAGGTAAAACAGATAATTATAAGAAACGAGGAACGCGACCAGCATATCCTGAAAAACACTACTAAATTCTAGGACTCCGTTCGTGCTAATCGTCGATTCGTGGTTTTGCTCCGATCTGTGACCGTGATGATTTTCTCTTAGTTTCAATCTCGAAATTCTCTTTTTGCTTCCCCTAATAATTTTAATTTTTAGCGGAGAGCTCTGTTCTCGAAAAACGAAGGCAAAGAACACGGGGATTAGGATTACGCATTGGGCGAAGGGGGGAAGGGGGAAGGGGGCCCCACTTTTAGAGTTTTAGGCTGGCGAGATAAGATCGCGAGGGCGGGGCTTTCGGGGTATTTCCGAACGTGGGGCCCCGCGGCCGGGAGACGTGTCATGTGACGGACGCACGTGTTCTGATATACGTGGGGCCCACCCCCACCATCTCCCCCTCCCTTTTCCCCCGCCTATCTTTCTTCTTCGGGGCGGTCCCCAGCCATCCGATTGAAAGGGCTGCGCGACGCGTGGCGGTCTCTCTGGCGAGGCTTTCTCGTGGGGGGACGGCTCGACCGGTGCTCGCCAAGTCGGCACGTCGTTTAATGCGCCCCTTCAGCCCGGGCCCCGCCCCGCCCCGCCCGGCCCCGCCGCGTGTCTTCCCTCCACTTGTTGTTTTTGTTTCGAATAATTATTTGCATTCATTCAAATTCAATTTGAACGAGAGCTTCAGCTTCATCCGTCGTAATTTGCGTTGGGAATGAGCTATAATCATTCCTTATGGATGAAATCAGACGCCGACTTATTGAACATAATAGACTGCAAATTACATCAAGTGTACGTTTGACGAACGATTGAAGGACACTTGTTAATATGATTCTCTGATGATATGCATGAATGGTAAAAGTTATATGCTATCGGGGGAAAGAAGAAGATTATTTAGATTTCGTTTATTTTTGAGAAAATATTTTCTTCTTATTTTTCGATGCTTAGGGCGTGAAAAATAAAAGGTCTAATAAAATATTTTCCAGTCAACCAAATCATTTTCTCCATCTTTTTCTCTTCTTTTTCTTAATTCTCCACAGCTCCTCATTTCCCCTGGAGAACCGCCCGCTCCGCCTCCCCTGACTTGTACCGCCTGTCACCTTCTTCTTCGCCCTCCCCAACCTGCGCCACGTTCCTAGTCTTTGCTTTCTGATTTTGACTTCTGATATATTGCGTTGTCGAGGAAGGATCTAACCATAATTTTCTGCAGCGAAGCTATTTTTAATGTAGAAGTCGTTTCTGAAGTACGAAATTGACCGTCGTAGGCTTATCAACGGGGGTTATTTTGGTAATCTACTTAAGAAGTAGAAGGAACAAAGCAGTATATATGGTGGTGGAAGTCAGTCGATTGATGTATCCCAAAAAGCCATCTCTCCGAGTCTATTCTACAGAGATATTTTGTAATTTTGGCTTTCTCTGTACTTTCAGGTTTGATTCCCTTATCTTCCCTATTAGTCAGATCAATCATTTTCCCCATGGGATCCACTTTCTTCTTCGTCGTCCCTTGTTTACCCCCACCAGATTAGCTGACGTATCCAATTGAATGATCACCTCTGGACCCAGATGAGCCTGTGAATCCGTATAGAGCTGGTAAGGTACATAGATCACCTCTAGATCCAGATGAGCTTGTGAATCCATATTGAGCTAGTGGGGTTTCATCTCATTAAGAGAAGAGAGAGATGGGAAAGATGATGAAACAACTCTGCATCTGACGACATGGTTAAGGGAAAACATTTTAAGAAAAATATTTTTTATTTTCAAAAATGAAAAATATATTTCTATTTATTTTCAGATTTAAGCCAAATAAGAAAAAATGACTTTTCGAAAAACATTTTGTAGAAATATCTTATTTTTCACGAAATAAACAGAGTTTTAGTAAAGTTCTCTTCTTCTTTTTTCGCAAATAATGAATTATCTAAAAGATATTTTCCTAACATTAATTGATTTTATCGCTCACAAAAACGAATAAATAGATAATGTTGTCATTGTCCACAAATTTATGGACAAAAATAATTGTCAATAATAAAAATATTTTTTATTGGTTAATTATTCCAAGTAATACTAGGAATCATTTTATAGGAAAATGTTAATCTAATTGATCATTTTTCATGAAACAAATAGAGTCTAAGCTTGTACCAAATGTAAGGGTGAGCAGTTCCAGAGTTGATCTAGATTCTAATTGAAACTTATATGTCAAAACCGATTCCCAATTTTTGGAATTTGGAATCTATCTTGGAATTTACCACATTATAGATTCTAGGGTCAATTCCATAGTCTACTCAGACTTTATCTGTATTCTTAATTGAATTATTGCAGCGAATTATCACATCTAATGACTACCATTTGGTTTTATAATCAATTGACCACAACTCATATTTAAAAACATAAAAAAATATAAAAGATTAGTAAAGTAAAAGTTTCGGTTGTGGATATCGCTGGAAATGAAGCTCATATTATTTCATCATTAAACGCCATAAAATATCGCGAAATTTTGCGCAAGCATAAAACAAGAAAAACACAAAGACTTGTTTTAGGTCAAGGTGCATGTTAAAATCCATTTTCCAACTTTTAGAATTTGGAACTTACCCTACATACTCTAAAACCATACTCACCCCTAATCAAGCGCACAAAGTACACTACAGTTGGGTCGTGCCTAGTCATGGATTAGGCGGACCACTTAAGCACAATTTGGGTGGGCTATCATTCCCTCATGGGCCTTAGATTCGCCCACTTAAGTCCGGTCAGGGCCCTGTGCTCAAGATTCACTCCTATTCCCCTCATGATTCTTTAATAAGCCTAGATTAATAATTGAATTCTATACGTTTTAATTATATGCATTTTTTTTTTCATAGTTTGTGTTTTAGAACTCCCTTTAGCTGCATACGCAAGTTTAGAGGCCTTTGAATTGCTTGTGGCCAACCGCTCAACCAGTACTGAAAATGAACATCAATCCACAGAGAGAAGAACGGCAGTACAGCATGGACGAGTACTTCACCTCTCACCAACCGTACGCCTCATGTTAAAACTAACTTTGATGGGGATAAGCCAACAGTAGAAGAAGCATCTATCTCTCCCTTTGCTTCGCAACGCGTGAATCATAATCTGATTATTGTGATTTCGCGAGTTAATCTGGATTTATTTATATATCTTTTGATCCTCCAAGATTGGAGCTTAGGTGGAGATACTTGGTCTCAAAGCACACCAAAAGCCGCGTCCAACATAGGCAGCTTCATTTTGTTTTTCCCACATTGAGTGACTTGAAAGCAAATGTGAAATGTCCGGGACATCTACACCCCAAGCACCTGAACGTGTTCCTCCGTTATATATACTGCGGTCCATCTTGCCATAAGTCCATATATCCACATCCGGTCATTTCTTGCTTTCGATACATCAATATGGCCGTCCTTGCGCTGAAGCCTCGCTCTCGCGTGATTTTCGCCCTTCTACTGGCGATGGTTTCGGTATCGAGAGCCACACTCGATGCCCATTATTATGACCAGACATGTCCACAAGCTGAGAAAATCATATTGCAGACGGTTCAAAATGCCACAAGGCACGACCCCAAAGTCCCCGCTCGTCTCCTAAGGATGTTCTTCCACGACTGTTTCATTCGGGTATGGATATCTACATTCTTACATGCAAAATCTCTCTCTCTCTCTCTCTCTCTCTCTCATGTCATTGGATGGTGCGTACCCACAGGGATGCGATGCGTCGTTGTTGCTCGACTCTACTCCTGGAAACCAAGCAGAGAAAGATGGTCCTCCAAATATCTCGGTTCGAGCATTCTACGTGATCGATGATGCCAAAGCAAAGCTCGAAATGGCATGTCCACATACAGTCTCTTGTGCTGATATCATCGCCATTGCGGCTAGAGACGTAGTTACCATGGTAACAACCATAACTCCCCTAGCAAGCCAATTTTACCTCATGACGCACATTGTGTTCATGATCATTCCCATGTACTTCTCATAATGATTTTGAGATTTATTCTAAATCCAATATATAAGGCATATGAAGCTCGTTTGATTTCTACCTTGTTCACTAGATTAGTTCTAGCATGCTCGCAATTACTACACAAGATTCACTCAAAAAACTCCAAACAACTGGTTTCTAATGAATTACAGCAACAAGTGAGTCCAGTAAACTCGACTATCATTTCAGAAAAAAGCCTAGACTATCGCAGTTTTAGAAAGGCAGTATCTATGAAAATAAACCAGCAAGCCCGAGAGAAAAAGGAAAAGAGTTTCAAATGGTTTCCTATCTTATTACTGCATTCTGTGGTCTTGTAGTTATCACTTGATTCGCTTAAAAAGTTATTCCCTCGATAAAAGAAAAATTACTAAGGTGCTCCACACATTGAACTAATTACTAACCCCTCGAGATAGTTATTATGGCATAATATTGCCTATTGTTTTCATTGTTAAGGCTGGAGGGCCATCTTGGAACGTGCTGAAAGGCAGAAAAGATGGAAGAGTATCAAATGCTTCAGAGACGATCAACTTGCCGGCGCCAACCTTCAACGTAACCCAACTCCTTCAAAGCTTTGCCGAAAGAGGCTTAGGCCTCAAGGACTTGGTTGCACTATCTGGTGGCCACACCCTGGGCTTCTCACACTGTTCCTCTTTCGACGCCCGGCTTCGTAACTTCTCTTCGACTCTTGACATAGATCCGACCTTGAACCATGCGTTCGCACAACAGCTGAAGAATGAATGCCCTAAACCAAACAGGAATCGAAATGCGGGACAGTTTCTGGATGCTACATCGTCAACTTTTGACAACGATTACTACAGAAGACTCGTGGCGGGTGAAGGTGTGTTTGGGTCAGATCAAGCACTGTATAGTGATTACAGGACAAGGTGGATTGTAAATTTGTTTGCCCAAGATCAAAGTCTGTTCTTCAGTGAGTTTGCAGCTTCTATGGTAAGACTCGGAAATGTTGGAGTGCGAGAAAATGGAGAAGTGAGAATAAAATGCAGAGCGGTGAACTGAGAGAGAGAGAGAGAGAGAGAGAAGACTCGCTAATTTCTTTTGTTTTCGCATTTCTGTGTTTGTTTCTGATTCAATAAGAATGTGCCAACATCACGTAAGAGATGAGTGTCTACTTTGTGACGCATGATTTGCTGATAACTTTTGTTTCCCATTTCTGTATATGTTTCTGGTTCAGTAAGAGCTGATCTTTGTTGATGGCATAAGCATCACATGAAATACCGCATTTTCAATTTTCAAGCTAACATCACTTCGTTATCATATTTATCAGTCACAATCCATTCAAAACTTATTATTTATGGGAAGAACATCAGATCAAATCGAAGAATAGTGGGTAAGGAAGGAGGTACAAAAATGATCAGAATGGTCATAGTAGATACAGTACACTTTTGAAAGATGACCAAGCTCACTTCATCAAGATACAAAACGTATCTATGCTTACTTATCTTTCTATGTGACTGGTAAAGGCTTGATCAACAAATTGAACTCAAGCAAAAGCTACATCAGAACGAAAGACATACTTGACACCCTTTGTCACATTGCGCGCCTCATGAAGCATACACTTATCACCATGTATATGAAGTAGAGCCATTCCTTCAGCTGGAGCGACCTATGGAGTTAAGATGGAGATAAATCACAAATGGTAGACCAGGACATGGAAGAATGCCATATTCAAGGATGCAACATGAAGAATGCCAGAAACAAAATGGGGCAAAGATAATCTTTATTGTATGAATCCAAAAGAAAAACTTCAAACAGAGAAAACATAGAAAGGATATACCTCAGCCACAATACCATTTCTTGAATTATAGAAGACAGTTTCTCCTCCAACCAGCAGCTCTGAAGGAGAATTACTACGGTTGCTTGAATCATTCTTGGCTTTTGACTTTGAACCACCACTTAAGTAAATTAGTAAGGTGTAGTGGGTACGTTTTCCTTCACCAAGATCAACACTTTCATCAATATGTCTTCCAAATCGTTGACCAACCTTGTACCTGATGTGTAGGCGACTCCCAACAAATTAATGAAATAAAACTTTACGGGTGCTGATAACAACTATTTCCTCTGCCAGCTTTTACTGCTATTAACAGAGTGACTTTCAGTTCACCATGTAGAATTTCTGTGAATAAATAGGTTCCAAATCAACTGAAGCATATTCACTATTCAGAAATAAAGCAGCAGTAATGTAACCTGAAGCATGTATCAGAACTCAAATGCACAGAGTAAGGGAAGTCATTTTCAGTTTACCCCAGATTGACGACACTATATTCTTGCCAATTTAGAGCCTTGAAAAAGTTAGCCAATGTGTGACTGATGCATCTATACATGGAAAAGGTAAAGAATGTGGCTTTGGTAATGCTATAAAGCAATACAAACCTGTAAAATCTGAGATTTGATTCAACCCAACAGCAACCCTCCCTCGAATTTTGATATCAGAGAACAATTTGCTAAGTCCAGATTCCCATATTGCATTTGCAAGCAGGGGATCAGTGACAGAAATTCTATCATTGTCCCTGTAAGCTTCGCCTTTCGTTGGGCCAAGGCTTCCTTGGTGAACAAAGCCAATGGATTCAGCAACTTTTACAAATGCATTAGATTCGGCTGGAGTGAAAAAATTCTGCACCTGAAATCTTAACCATGAAAGAGAAATCACCACTAGAAATACAGGTCCATTCTACACGCAAACACATTTTCTAGTTAATTAAAATACACAGTTCCTTGTTGCTTGGAGCATAAGCATGAGCGGGGCCTAAAAACTAAATTGCCACACCCTACTTTTAGTAGTGATCTGACAATCAAAGTTCTCCACCAATCCATCTCGATATATGAACCACTATGCAGAAAACTGCGTGAGAGACTCGTGCAGTGGAAGAAAACAGCTGTATACTCAGAATAAATGCAGAAAGGATTGTTTACCCCCGATGTGGAGCTACTCCAGTGGAAGCCGCATATATATAATTCAAGCAGAGTAACGGAGACCACATGAACATTATCCCGAGATATGATTTAGATAGGAATAAGCCATCTGATTATCAAGACTAACCAAACAGCCAATACGGTCTGCTAAAAGAATCAATAAATCTCGCCGCCCGACTCGAGGCCTTCATATCAGGCTCTGCCTTTAGCTTACTATGACTAGCTCTATGGTATACCTCCTCATAGCTGATGAATTCACATGGTTTCATATAATCCTACTTTCTTGAAAACAACATCTAATCGATCCAGCTTCTCAAACCGAAAAACCCTCAGAATTACTTATCAATTCACCGCCCAATATCCCTTTTTCCGCTACGAATCTGCACAAACACCTCACGGGCAATCAGCAGTTGCCACCTCAGAGACCACCGACAGTCAACGAACACAAAGCTCGTGCCCCGCGTATTCTCGAAAGCATCGTCCTTTCCCTAGAGATCCCAAAATGACGCCAAAAGGCCAAACACCCATGACGCGGATCAGCACCTTTTCCATCCACGAAGCAACAAGCATCGAGCAGAAACACGATATGCGAGAGAGAAAGAGGCGGAATTCGTACGGTGAAGAGATCGGTATCCTTGAGGCGAGTGATCTGGAGATCTTGCTTGGGCTTGACGAGGGGCCACTTGGGAATGGCCGGAGATGGTTTCGTCGTCTTGGAGTTCTTGGCCTTGTCTCTGCCGTCTCTCATCTTCCTCTTCGCCTTCGCCTCCCCTGCTCCTTCTGCCATCATCGCCAGCTGATTTCCCCAGGATTGCAAAATCACATCCCGTCGGAGGTCCGATTGGTGACCCGGTCCGGTCGCGGGTTCTCGGTGCCTAGATGGGCCGAATAGTGGTAGATCATGTCAACCCTGACCCGCTACCTTTTTACCTTTTTTGGGTCGAAATTGTTGTTTGATTCAATGAGTAAAGGCCAGAAAGGGCCCAGAAATGGGCATTTGTATGCAAATGATCCCAAAGGACTAGGGGGTGAAGAAACCCAGTTCTACGGTAGTGAACTTTTCCTATAGGTTTCGGCGACCTAATTCGCGATGGAATTGGCCTCTCTAAAACGATGCAGTACTCAAATTTATGCAACGTCGACTAAGAATGCATTTGGTACAGCTTTCCCAAAGACCCTTGTGGAAAATATTGAGGTGTTTGGCAAGTTTTCACAATAGGTTTACCACCAAATGCTGGCTTTAGGAAAGCCGTAAGCCTAATATTAGTCCGCACTAGCATTTGGCTAAATACTAAAACTAGTCTTTATCTTCTGAAAATGCCCTCGACAATTCTTGAACTTTTCGATTTTGTCCTTCAATGTCTTCTTTATTAAAAATTGCTTTTTAGTATTTATATTACGTTCAAAGCCTATTTGCAAAGTAGAACGAATCGCATCCTAAGAGATCATAACAATTAGAGGCCAGTAAACGGTCTTCCTAAGGGAGCTGATTTGAGCTTTGGGCTGCTTTAACTAACTGTAGACTTTCTAACTAAATCAAAAGCCCTTCTTTCTTTCTAGGCTTCCAATGAATTAGGGTTTGAAGCAAAGCAAAAGATTCCACTTGCAGCTGTGATAGAAGCCTGAACTGACCTTGCAAATCTGTCGAGGAGTCTTCGCGAGTCATCGCGACGAATGCTAGGGATGGTTCCTTCCGTCGATCTAGGTTCGTAGGATGCCTCTATATTAATTCGGGAAACCCTAAACTTAGGAGAAATCCGATCTGAGGTGAGCTTAGCTACTTTCTGCATAGATTCTGTTATATTCAAGCCCCATTTTTTTTTTTCAAAAAATAATCGAATCTCTGGAGCTTAATCCTCTTTTATTCTTTCTAGCCTTTAGAATGTCTCATTCCTTCCGGTGCATACCAAGTTTAGCTTCATTAGTCTTCCACCAGAAAGAAGCAAATTTATCGCTCAATTCTTTAACAAATATAGATCAGGATTTTAAGCATGGACAAATTAAACTGTGGTAAGAATAGTACCATATTTTTCTTTTATCAAAATTTATATTCCAACTTTTGAAATCAATTTCGACTTCCATAGAAACAGCCTTGAAAAGAATGATGGTTGACAAAATAGAAGAAAACAGAGAAATCTGATTTTTCTTCCTTTAACCTACTTTTGTCTCAACATATTGATAAATGATATAATATAACGTTTTGTTGTCTTAAGTAAAGAGATGACTAGACTCTATTTATAGATTATCAATAGGTACCTTCCATTAAAGCAGATTCTATCTTGATAGGAGTGGCATTTTTTCATAAAAAACTATAAATTTTAATAAGAGTTGCATTTTTCGTAGGAATTGCAACTTCTCATAATAGTTGCCTCTTCAGAGCAAAAATCTGAGAGTGAGTGTTAGAATAGGATTAGAGTAGGATCGACAAAAAAAAAAAATTGCCTCCTTTCATTTTCACAAGAGTTGTCACTTTTTATAGTCAATACATTTTTTACACTTTAAATAGTTATTAAACTATTAATTAATAATCAGTTATTCTTACATGCATATTTCAATGTTTAAGCATGACCAAATGTCTTGTGTGCCTCAAGCTTGCCTTCTATGGTCTTGATTTAGGTTTTGACACCTTCAGTTTTGCCGTGTTACATTGAGGGATAAATTTTGGCTTCAATGGGGATGATAAAAAGGAGAAAGAAGAAGAAAAAAAGAAAGAACGAAAAGGAATGGGTGGACTCTGAGTGAAAGAAACAGAGAGTAATTTGGTGGTTTTAAAATAAGAAAAGAAAGAGACGTGACCTTGGGGGAATTGGAAATAACCAATCGTGAGACAAAAAGGAGGTAAGCGGCGAGAAATAAAAATGGATAACAAAAATGATAAAAATTTAGTCTTATTCAGATTAGAATCGCATTTAGGTATAGGCTCAATACATGTTTGATTAGTACTTTGTTGCCGTTAGTTAGCTAGTCTTTTCATATTTTTTGGTTCATAGTCATCATGCGTCTAGCTCAAGGTACCCGCTCGTGGGGGTCCTATCCCAAGGTGTCGTAATATGAGACTATATTTGGCTATTACCCAGTACAGCTCAAATTTTCTATCTTTGTACCTTATCTCATCTCTTTTTTATGGCATTGTTTGCCTTTGTTTACATATTTGATTGCGATAGACAGATACCGCATGAAACGCCTGGAAGGTAAACGAATGACTTTAATTATTGAAGGGACATTAGTTGGATCGATTAGTGTAATTAAGTCTTAATCCTATATTACCGATTGCGTGATAAGTGAGATATCTTACTCAAAAAGCTAGAAGCGACCCCAAATTAGGATAACTCTCTCATAAGCTGATCAACTAAAATGAAAAGTCCAATGTTGCACGAGATAGGGACTTGGGAGAAGCAGCATCAACTAAGGACCGTTAGTTCATTGTCGACATTACTTCTAAACAGCTTCCTCGGACCTCGCTCGAGAAGGGTCGTGACACTCATTCAACTAATTTAGGGCAAGATTAGGAGGGGAAATATAGGGACAATCAGCCATGCTAAAACGAAGGGAACAGAATCAACTTCTGAAGGGCGAGAATGAGAACGGTTATTTCAACTAATTTAGGGCAAGATTAGGAGGGGAAATATAAGGACAATCACCCATGCTAAAACGAAGGGAGCAGAATCAACTTCCGAAGGGCGAGAATGAGAACAGTTATTTCGGAATCATGATTGTTAGGTTTTGAGAAAGGTTTTAGGGTTTATTTAAAGAAGCTACCGCCATGGGCAGAGAGAGCTCTTCCCAGCGAGAGACAAGAGCATTTTTGTTCCAACAGGGATTTTAACCCTAACCCGTCAATTTGCGAGCCTGCCGATTTTAGTATCTTCTTTTTCTCTCGCGCAACTCAAGACTACTTGTTCTCGAATTTGAATAGGTTATAGTGCTGGTCTGTCATAACAGAAGTGTTATTCCTATGGTAATGTTGGGGGTCGCTAGCGCCATTAACAACCCCTGCTCTCTATTTTGCCGATCAATGGAATCCGTTGAAATATCAAATTTAAGTTGATCTAGCATTTTCGAGAAAAGAGAATCCAATGTTTCTCCAATACACCATTCGCCTCATGTTTCAAGTTTGTTTCTAACTAATCACCAAAAGAGGAGAAAGCATTTTACACAATGGATACACCATAAATCTATGATATAATGGCGTAAACCAACCACTCATCAATGTCCATATGTTTTAAATCCCATCCTATTTAGCGTTGTCATATGTGTTTACATCTCACTTTCAATTAGTTAATTACACCACTTTCATGTCAATCAAAATATTTCTCTTGAAAAAGTTATGCAACTTTTTAGATACGAACATTATTCCGTGCTCCTGTAAAGTAAGTTAGGTGAAATTCTTGATGTAAAAAAAAAAAAATATTATTCCGATCCATCGTAGTTCCAATGGAAAGATTACCAATGAATTTCAATAAACCGAAACAAAAAGGCATGCGTATACATCATTAGAACCCATCATGTATTGATAGAAAAAATGTAGTTAATATCACAAAATAAAAACTCAAATTATGCCACTATCACGTAAATTCCCTAGATTTTTTTTTTCATGTCATTAAAAATCTTAAACTATACCCAAAAATTATTTTTGTATAGTAAAAAATCTCGATAAATATACCTTAGATGGAGTTGAAGAAGATGGAATTTATACTTCACATAGGAATATTTGTATTATAGTGGATAAATTTAAGATTTTTGATAGTATATTTGGAGTTTTCTATGATATTTGGCAAAGTTATTTTCCACTTCTACCGATGAAAAAAGTTGATCGAAAAGAGAGACAGGTCCAACGTGGAACCCGAAGTGAGAAGACACGTGGGGGTCCCACCACTTCCTTCGGCAAATCCCATGTTGGAGACTGGGAAAGGGAAAACCTAGACCAACCAGTAACTTTAGCCCAGCCGAAGCAACGACCCATCAAGTTCGTTCGGGTCACCACACCCAATTTTTTATTCCCCCTTGGAAGTTAAAAGGCTATGCTGCTGCGCATGGAGCATTAATTAGTCGCATGATCTAAGTCAACCTGATGTTTCATCCGCTTCAAGCACCGTCCAAGAATTGATTTGGCTCACATCATTGGAGTCGGAAGCTAATTTAACCTGCATGCGCAAATGATTTGTCAATTTCTACTTACGAATAACTCTCACCACTAAATTAGCTCGCATGATGACGAACAAGCATGATTTTTTTGTGTGGAACCAATCTTTTCTTGTTTTCATATTTTGATTTTGTAGTTTCCATTCTTGGTGATGTTTTGGACGTCATTGCTTTCTCACACATTTAGTTAAGTTTGCATTCTTAATTTGGTCAAAGGAAAACCATGCGGGAGATTAGAGAATTCTCAAAGACCCGGAAAGACCGTGCGGAGAATCAATAGAATATAAGCCGGCACATTAATCTATTTGGCCAGAAAGCTCATGATAACTATGTGTTCAAATCTTTAGAAGATACTTGACGCTGAGTACAAAGTATTTTCCCAAAGTTAAAGCTGTTCTCTCTGCAATTCGTGCTTCTCGCCGTTCCACGTCCATCTCACTCAGCTCTTTTCAGCGAACGAATTCCTGATGAGAAGAAGCAGTGATTGGCTCCCCAGATACCCACTCCCCAATATTTACACAGAAGTTTCAGCAATCTAAGCGGGGAGAAGGGGGAGGACACTCCAGCAATAAAGGATGGAGGGCTACGGAGGAGAGTAGGTTGGAGCTGACTCGCCATACAAGGCGAGCCACATGACGAGGAGAGTCGCGATTGGTCGATGTGACCATCGTGCGATGTAACCGGGCGGTGAGTTGTCAGCAGGGCATTGGATCGCCCGGCACATCATTGTACGATGAGGGGAGCCGCGTCCTTATATCAATTTATGGTATGACTTCCCATTTCTTTATTCCTTTCTCGCCCTTGTTCTTGAGCCAGCGAGTCCTTTCCTGAAACTATATCTTTTTCTGGTTTTTTTGTTCTCCTTTTCCCTCTGAAACGCAATATGTAATGTCCCTCTCTCTCTCTCTCTCTTTCTCTCTCCCCCCCCGTCTTTACTCTGCCTTTCTTAGGCTTTGCCAAAACGAGACAAGTCTCTCCTGTCTTGATTCTCCTTGCTCCTTCTGTTTCACTATATTCGCGGTTTAGAGGGCCTATTTCCCATTTTGTCATATTTTTTTTTTGCCTTTCCCCCCTCGTGGATTTATTATGCTTTTTCCCATTTTTGTGGGTGGGAGCTTGAAGGAGATAAGAGAGGATAGGGAGCAGTTGAATGTTGCTAAAACATAACATTTCAGTAGTGTTTGTGGTCTCCGAGCAAAGAGATTGATACATCAAGCATCCAAAGAAAAAAAAAATCATCCCTTCTCTCTCTCTTTTTGTGTGAGTTATTCTGCAATCGGCCATAACTGTTCTTTTTTATGGTTCCCTCACTCTTGATGACAAATTTGATAGGTGATGTGCATGATTTTGGCCCTGTACGCAGTTTGGGGTTTCTGGGTAACTTCCATTTCCGTGTATAGCGAGAGAGGAACTCTCGTCTTGGCCTCAGGAGCAAGACTTTTCTTCAGCAGCAGCAAATTTTCGCGTATCTTAGGTGAAAATGTTGTCGAGAGATGCGTAGGGTTATTTTGTGAGAAGGTTTTTGTTGCTTACTTTTGCCTTGGTTCTTTTTCAGGAGCATGGCGAGAGGCAAAATTCAGATGAAGCGAATAGAGAATGCAACGAGCAGGCAAGCCACCTTCTCGAAGCGCCGGAACGGGCTGATGAAGAAGGCTTTCGAGCTGTCGGTTTTATGCGATGCTGAAGTCGCAGTCATCATCTTCTCTCAAAGAGGAAGACTTTATGAGTTCTCAAGCTCCAAGTACGTCTCAAACACTTCGTTCACATCCAGGCAATATATTGTTCTTGTTAGATTTCTTATTTTGGTTGAAGGATTTTTCATATTTACATTTTCAGGCTGTGAAAAAAGAACTTGGGAAACTTAATGAATGTTTGAAATGGAGCTAGAAATGGGTACTTGCACTGGCTAAAGTCTAGTGTACGATGATGTCTCGTTTTTCACTTATTTGGGGCGATTCCCCTTGATTAGCCACTACTCGTTTAGACCTAGCTATGGTGCCCACTGCACTGCACTGAAGTGGTTCACTTTTTTTTCTTTCAGAAAAACGAAGAAAAAGTCTTTTTTACACTGCATATATGATGCGTTCAAAAGTTTAGTTTTGTGCCATGTACTTCATCTGATATTGTATAAATAAAAATTTGGTGCAATCACATTCATCTGGAGCTTAAATCACCGGTGTTTCTACACATAATCCTTAAATATATGAATCAGCGCATGCAAACGCTGTTATCTGAGACCTATTTACGCCATGGAGTTCCTTTTTCCTTTTCCAACAATGATCCCTACCGAGTTTACATTAAGTGAATTGAAGTTGAGCACAGAGGGTTGTTTGACTAGTAAAAATCGGCAAGACTTTTGGTCTGTGTTTGTTAGTAGAACTCTGTGTCTTTGTTGATTTCTTCCTAAGATTGTTCTCCTTTTCTGCAAGAGTCATGTTTTCTGGGTTTCTGAAAATCAGAATGGGCTGTCTATTCAACTTCTCTAACAGTATGTGGAGGTTGATTTTACAATTACAAGCTATGATAGTTGTGTATAAGTTAAGTTTTCTGAGGTTTATGTATATAACCTAAGTCATCACATAGTTGCATATCTTGCACCTATTCCGTGCCAAATATCTAAATCGCTGATCAGTCGACACTCTCGGTATTGATTATTCGTGAGAATTTTACACAAGCATCATTAAAGGTCATGGACTAAAATGTGCAATCAAATGTAGAGTGACCTCTAATTGGCAAGTTCAAATTGCATTAAGTAAGTGAATTACCTTGTACTTCTTCATGATCCATCATGTAGTCAGTTCCAGCCATTTCTATCGAAAGAGCAAACTTTGAGAACTGTCATATAGCATGCTCAAATGTTGGAGACTTGGGTCTAAGACATTCGTAACGTGTGTATGCTCATGTATGTCTAAACAAGAGACTGACCATAGCAACTCATATTCCATAGCAGGTCCAGTGTCATGGTTTCTGGAAAAACAGTTAGGAATTTAGCTTCTCTTTTTTGGCAGGGGGTTCAGTCCTTATTGTAAAAAATAAATTGATGAGTAATTATCAATACACAACAATGAGAAGAACTAAGTAAAAGCCAAGAATTGAGAGAGGAGCTTATGGATATGATAAAGCCACTATAGGAATATGTCGAGATTTTCAATGAAAGTGAATGGATTTATAAGACAATTTCATTTTCACAGTCGATTATACCGTTCAGTGAAAACCAGAAGTCTCCCAAAATGAAGCCATAGCAAAGTCCATAGAACGAGAATAATCAAAAAGGTTTGTGGTAAAAATAATCTTGAGGCACTTCAACAGGCTTTAAAATCTTACCATGCTAGTTCTTGATCTGCAAGCGCACCTACGAGGTCTCATATCCACTCAATGGTCATCAATTTGCTTCCGCCGTAGCTTAACCTCTTTGGATAACTAGCTTCCTTATTATCACTGGAGTTGAATGAACTATTGCATTGGAAGTCGGATTCCCCTTTTGTATATATCTTAGTGAATCAAGAATGATTACATCTTTAAAACATAGAGAACAACATGACAAGAGTCGAATGATCGAGTACATAGGTGAGATCCTCCCAAGTTAGTAGGTGTAGTGTTTTTCTTTTTTCCATATATTTTGTTGTAGCGTGCTTGCGATAGTGAACTACGAAAAGCGGGGTACACATTGTGCCTTAAGCTAGCTCCAATTTCACACTTCTATTTAACGTCATGGCACATGGAAATAACGTGTTTTGCACATCCTCATGAGTCAGGACTCTTGATCGAGTGAATGGTTAACATGGCAAGAAAGAGCTAGTGGTACATTCACCGCCCATGTTAGCTGATACTTAAGTACTCTTATCTTCTTAGAGTATAGTGGTCGATGTCTACTCCTTTCCATGCCTCATTCTAAGTACCTCCTCTACATGAAATCATCTATGCACGAGAGCGTCTGATGGCCGTCATTCTGCATATTTAACCCATTTCAATCAAGTTTCTGTGGCCTTATTCTGCATTGAGCCATTTTCACTTTACCTAGAGATGCTAATCTCAAGCTGTCTTTTCTTGAACTAAAATGATGTTTGTCCTACAAAAAATTGCACGTGATATGACGTTAAGGATTCCAACAACATGCATATAAAATCTCATTCCTTTTTTTCGGTTTCCTGGACTTACTATAAGCTCTTGACTCTATGAAATTGCAAGTTAGTTCCTTCCAAAAGGTTCTCTATCAGCTTCAAAATGATGTCCTCTTTGGCATAAAGAAAGGCTCATGAATGAGGTTTCTCCTATGTTTAGTGATACGTAAACACTGCTATATTCTTGTTTGGTGCCCTTATGATCATGATCTAGATTCTTTGGCATTCATTTGACTGAAAGAAGTCGGTTGAGACAATTAATTAAGTTTTCGAGTGTGTGATTAAACCCGTCTTTTGGTGGCAATACTGAGTGGAGCAATGATACGTATATTAAAACTGATTTCCAAAATATCGGGAAACTAGAGTATGGCAAGTGAGGCATTTTCCAGATCTCATAAAAGTCCTCTAGAGGACACTTTTTAAATTAATTCCATAAACCGGTCTTAGCACGCATAGTATTATTCCATTGAGTTACGATGCGAGAGTCAACACTTTCTGGTTTTACCTAAACTGAAAAATTGAATGGATAAGGACAAGCAAAATTCAAACTCTCTAATGTGTCAAATATATTTTGCTAGGTTGTTAACAAAAACTGTTAGTTTTGAGTTGTCTATGTGTGAAGTTTGGATAAGCAAGGTTAATTATTTGGCTTTGTAAAAAGACAACTTGGTGGAATAGTCGGGAAGGAGCTTGTAAGAATAAAATAATGAAATGTGATTTTACAAGGCTTTGTGTATGGGAGGCTTCAGACTAGTTTTTCCACGTATAAACCAGCAGAAGAGATCCTATACTTATAGCCTTCCACCGAGTCAACAGCCACCAATTTTTACTCTTTTCGCCGAATTCTCCGAAAACCTTATGCATGCTAGATTTCTCTAGGAATTGGATAGATTATTTTAATACTCCTTAATCCAATTTCTGTGATACTCTACATTTCGAACTTGGCGGGCTTGGCGGCCAGTAGCACTGTAATAAGTGAGCCCGCAACTCTTTTATGTGTGAAGTGATATTTGATGTCGACGAGTTTAATTCTTCCATAATATACTCGCGTACTATAGTTGTTGCAAAATATTGAAGTCGATTCCGACTGGCTTCTCCAATGCCTTCCAGCATTATTTAAAACCATAGTGGTTGACTAATGGTCACAGCAGTTGCGACATACTCGTATTCTACATTAGACGGTGCTTCTAGGTCTGGCGTCTTGGATGTCCGTAAAAAGATTACAAATTCTAGCGTGAATGCATAGCCGGTGGTAATCCTATTATCAGCTAAGTCTGCCCGGTCACTGTTGGTGGAACTGAGGAGCTTGGCCATTGCACTTGAATGACACCAAATACCAAAATCTAAAGTTCCTCATAAATATGTTAGAATTTTCTTGACAGCTCCAAAATGAATTTGGCTTGACTTTTGTATGAAGCGTGATAATATACTTGTTGCTTCCATAATATGGGGCCATGTTGCAATGAGATATGATAGACTATCAATAAGGCTTCTGTAGAGGGAAGTGTCAACTTTCTCTGCCCATCTTCTTTTGGTAGCTTTTATTTTGTCATGAATGATGTTGCAACCGCTTTGCAATAGCTCATTTTGAATTTCTTTAGGAGGTTCTTAGCATATTTCTTCTGAGAAAAGAAGACTTCATTTTGGTTGATCTTGATGTCGAGGTAGCAGTGCATCAAGCCCATGTCCGTCATCTCGAATATGTTTATTATTTCTTGTTTGAATTCTTGAATCATTTTCTCATTGTTACCCGTATATATAAGATTATCTAAGAGATGATGAGAATGTCACTTTTACTGAGGGTCTTGATGTAGAGCATTGGCTTGCTCATGCTTCTCATGAAACCTTAGTGATCTATTTGTCAAGTTTGCTATACCACGCTCGTGGTGCTTGTTTTAATCCATAGAAGGCCTTCTGGAGCTTTAGAACTTTTACTTCTTTACTTTTTAGCAATAAAGCCTAGTGATTGTTCCACATGGTATTCTTCTTGAAGATATCCATTTAGAAATGGTGACTTCACATCCAGTTGATGTATCTTCCACTTCTTTCGTACCGTTGAGGCTATGAGAGCTCATATAGTGTTGAGGTGAGTCAAAGGAGTGAAAGTCTCGTTGTTGTCGATACTTGGTTGTTGTGAGTATTCTTTTGCCAAGAGTCTTGTCTTATGCTTCTGAATTGACCCATCTGCATTTAGCTTTGTCTTGTGCGCCCATTTGGTGCCAATGATCTCTATCTTTGGGGCAATCAAGGAGCTCCCAAGTTTATTTTTCTCAATCTACTTGATTTCTTCCTCCATAGCTTTTAACTAGACGTTTTCTTTGGAAGTCTCTTCATAGTTTTCTGATTGTAGGGTCATAAAGTTGCATGTTTCATAAACTCTTACAAGAGATTGTACTCTTCATATAGGAGAGTACGGTGGTGTTACTTCTTGAGTGAAGGAATCTGATGTTCCACTTTCTTTGTATTGTTGCCTACTCACGTGCTAGCATTATGGTAAAATGACATACTTCTTCTCGATTTTCTCTTCTTTCCGGTTCCAGACTACATTCTCGTCTAACTTGATGTCTTGACTAATCATCAGTTTCTTAGTTGATGACGAACGCCTCTTCTCCATAGAACTTGATGAACTTATTGGAGTTGTACTTGGTGCCTTGTCGCTTCTTTAGGATCTTGATTCTACCTTGCTTTACTTTTCAGCTTGGTTCTTCAATTTCCTAAAAATAGAGAAAAACTTAGTTCTTTTTCGAAGAAAATAGATCCACGTCATTCTGGTATGGTGGAAAATGAAACATTTATTTTGGCCGAACGGGGGCATCTGCGTTGGACTGCATACATCGCATGGACTTGTTTCAGTAGCTTTTTGGCTCTCAATGCACTTCCAGACCGGAATAACTACGTTAGTTGTTACAACGACTCTACTAGTTGGCTTTCTGTCTAGGTACTGTACTCTCCAAAAATATCATACTTAGAATGAATACTTCACTTCAATAGGTTAAAAAATTAATTCTTTATTTTCCAACCACAAAAGAGGGGAGAGATGCGCCCTATGCTTGTTGTTTAGTTTGTTTGGTAATGTTTTCAATTTAAGCTAGGAGCAAATATCATTGAAGATCTACCGACTCTAGATTTTTGTTTTTGGTGGATATTATACGTTTTGATTGGACAATTTCATCTAATCAGTTTTTTTGTAGAGAATTGGTTTACTGAGGGTTGACCATACTCTTGATGTTTCAGCATGCAAAAAACGATAGAGCGATATCATCAATATGCAAAAGAAGATACGGGAAAAAAGGCCAGCATGGAGCAATATATGCTGGTTAGCTCTCTCTCTCTCTCTCTGTGCATGCATTATCAAAGTGCAGTTTGAAAATGATCTATGTAGGAACAACCTAAAAAACAGCAGTGCAGCAACTGTAGCTGGGCTGCAATTCAATGAACATTCAGATGGCTGCATTTTATCCCATTAAAAAGGGCTTTCTACTTGATCTTTATATTTTGATGGTGGTCCATGTGTCCCAACGTTCTTATAACTTCCATGGTAAGTTGATGGGAGACTTGACCTTGATAAGCACCGTCAATGGGGCCAAAGTGTAGTTCCCATTAACAAGCAGGTTGTACTTGATGCTTGTTCTTTAGTAAAGCAGAAGAATTACTCCATTGCTGTTTTAATCTCCAAACGTATTAAAGTAAAGCATTGTCTATCATTTCCTGACCAGCTGTGGGCGAATCATTCTTCACACTCGCATGAACTTGTGCGTTTTGAAAGGGACAATGGTCTCACAGCTCTAAAGATGAATTTGTACCTACTAGGGGATTTTCCCTTCAACCATTAGAGATGGTGCTGCGAATGTTGGCCAGAAAAGAATTTTATTTCCGCAGGATTCTGTAGTAGAAAACAGAAGTGATTAGTATAATGTTAATAAGTATACTGGGGGTATATTTCTTGATAGCTTGAACTTTTGAAGAAAGTGGTGGTTTGACATGATGTCAAGGTGCAGGTCATGAATTCAAATCTTAGCACTTAGCACTTTCGGTTGTTCTTATTCTTTTTGTTTCGCATTGTTCCTTCTATCTTCAGCTGTCATTTGAGGTGATTACGTCTATGTATCCTATTTCATATAAGGTTCAACTTACACATGAAGGGAAGTACTTACAGATGCACTGAGTAGTTAAATTTATTGAAGAACAAATTCACATGTTAAAAGATATGCTTCATATGAGCTGTGGAGCACTTTTTACAACTCAAATTTTTCGGGAAATGTTAATTTACCTGATAATAGAGCACGCATCAAGAGTTCAAATCCTCAAATCATATGCTCGCTCTTATTGTGTCATTATGGTAATTTTCTTGTTATTTTCTTCTAGCTGATCTAGTCTGTGTGGTTGCATGACATCTACTTCTTGATCATATAAAGTTTAGCTTACACGTGGGGAGGAATGCTAGAAAATGTTTGAGATGTATATTGTGGTGCGATTTCTTGGCATTTGAACTTTTATGGAAAATTTCGACCAAAAAAGCTTTTATGGAAATTGATTATTTTACGGTATGATTACCTAAATCATCAAAGTCAACCATAATGAAACTACCTTTTTTTTTCCCCGGGTTGAACTGCTCTTTCAAACTTTTTTTTTGGATCAGGCTCTTTCTAAATTAAAAAACTCAGGTTTGCACCATAGTCTAGGAAGCTTGTTAATAAATTAATAGATCACCCTGTCCAAACTGTAAAACTATTGTTTCCTGCATTGAAATGGAGCATCATAGACGGTGGTGCTTTCAATCTTAATACTAGGACTGAGCTGTGAAACTCAGCTATAGATTAGTAGGTAAAATGTGGAAACCGTAGGTTTTCATTTTCATATTAAAGGGTGCAAAGTGTAAGCACTAAAGGTGGGGATTAAGTCTTAATCTTCATAGTGCTTTGAGGGTGAAATCGAGATAGAATTGCAGTAGCTAAGCATGTCCTAGAGGTCTCCTGTATAAGCATAATTGTATTGTTCTATACTTAATCCTTTCTTCCACAGGATTGGATGAGTGTCTGAAGGAGGATTCTTGGACATTTACGTAGAGAGAGATGTATAACTTGGCTATTGTTACTTGTGCAATTTGACCTCGCTTCACTTCTATTGGCAATTCTTGCACGGGAGTTCTTCCAAAAGATTATGAGACATTTCAGTCCAATTACAATATAGACAAGTATTACCATGTCAAACTTAAATTAATTTCATGTTGAGCTCAATTAGATTGGCTAAACCAAATTAGCACTCACCATTAAAATTTGAATTGCAGGTGTACCCTTTGTTAATGGACTGCAAAAGTGATAGATTTCCATGTTTTATCTTTCTAAAATAATTTTTTTTTCTTTGGATGCAGCATCTGAAGCATGAGGCTGCCGACATGTCAAGGAAAATTGAACTCCTTGAAGCCTCAAAACGGTCTGGTCCTCAGTCTAGTTACTCTCTTTCCAAATTCACATATTATAATTTGAAGTATGTTTAGGATGACCGGTTCTGAACTTCAAGAGTGCATGTAGGAAGTTTTTGGGACAAGGTTTGGAATCCTGCTCAGTTGATGAACTTCAGGAGATCAGTGTTCAGTTGGAGCGAAGCTTGAGCACTATCAGAGTGAAAAAGGTATGCGTTCACAGTTCACCATCAATGTTGAATGGAATTAGTCACTTGCAAGTTACTTTGTGCTTGAACGTTTCAAGTCTAGAGTGGAGAGTTAAAATTTGGAGTATAATTCGCAGGACCAATTATTCAAGGAGCAAATCGAACAACTTAAAGCAAAGGTATTGTACTTAAAAAATTGGTTTCAACTTTTCTGCCGTTCTTTCAAAGCAACATTTGGTGGACTGATCTCCTTTCATCCTATGAATTAGGAGGTGTTTCTAATAGAAGAAAATTCAAGATTGTGCGAGAAGGTAGAATTGTTATTCGCTCTATCTAATCGCATCAAATTGTTTCAGGTCTCTTCATTATTTAGCCAAAAGAAGTAGGAAAGCAAGCAGTAGTATTCCTGTTTCAGGATTGCATCTTTGCTACAACTTATCTTCCAAGTTCCCATTGACTGTCATCTGATGCTTTTTTTCTTTAAGAAGATGGACTGTTGGACCCCTTTTTGGCTGTAATGAATACTGCTACTTTGAATCTGTCCTGTGGCAATCTTTGGGGAACTTTGTCATGCCATACTGTTGTTGTGCCAATTCTATCAAACGAATCTGCATGTTGTTACTCTCGTATTGGGAAGGTGTTAGAGATGGAATTACTTATGTAGAAAGTCGGTTTGCCAAACAATGAGAAATTCTTGCTGGTAAGTTGAATACGATCCCCACTTATTTTGATCGTGTTGTGAAGTACTTTTTCTGAATCAACATTCATATTCTTAGCATTAGCTTTCTGAATTTAGTTGTGCTCTAACAGTCGACCAAATGTCTTTTTGTGAATTTGTAATGTGATAGTACGGTGAGAAGGGAATGCCATGGCAGTCTACATCATCAGTCCAACCAAAAGAAGCACGAATTCACAGTCTAAGCAGCGGAAGTACAGATGTTGAGACCGAGTTGTTCATTGGGCTGCCTGAAATGCGCTGCTGATTTTTTATACAAAGGAATAATTGAAGAGCAAGCAGTTAGATTATTCATCTTGCTGACTTCGCAAGGCCAGGCGCTCCAATAAACCATGCAGGATAACCTTTTGTCTTCCCTTTTCAAGCTTTGAGTACCGTCCCCCTCAGTCAAGATCGTTGCGTGTAATATTCTTTCTTTTAGGCCCTGTAAACGTACTTGATCTCATAAGAAGCGAAGAGAGTGTCGATCGCTTTCAGAGGTATTTTCTTTCTGAGTTGCAATGCTTAGTGCATTCATAAGCATGGCCAGGTTGTATCCACGACCAAGAACTAGAAACGCATGGGCTCGGCCTAATCGAATGTAGAATTGGGCCTGGTGAAACGCTTCAACCTGGACTCATCTGGGCTTTTTCATGAATAGAAGGTGAGTGGGAATCTAATTAACGAATTGTCTTGCATGATAGCGCACAAAGTCATCCCGAGTTTCTTCGCAGGTACCACCGAACTACAGTGTCATCCTTAGTTTCGGCGATGGATTGAATTACGTGGCTTATAATTATAAGCCATTAGAAAGCCGGTCCAAAATGCATGTAATTTACTTTATAGGTTTTTAGAAGGGATGAAATTTAGTTAATGAAGCTAGGTATTCAATTTAAGATATGATAGGTGGACGATCTCTCTCTCTCTCTAGTAGTTTTTCTCATTAGTCCTATTGATGTAATAATTTCATGAAGGAAAAGTAGGGTTTGATTTCATGATAAGTAGACATAACGGTTCAAAATAGACAATGATCTCTGTCTGTCTTCAGCGGGAATCTTTAGGACCGAAAGTACGCAGACAAAAGAAAATGGGTTTCTCTTCCTCTTCTTCTTGGAAGGGTGACAGTCTTTTCTTCTTCGGTGAAACGTATAATAAATTCAATAAATTTAAGGATCTTACTCGTAACATTACATCGCATGTGAAGACAACCCCCTCAGGTGCCCCCACTAAGCGTGCCCAGGATGTCGAGCATCAATGGCTGCTTGCTCGTAGAAGACGCTCCTACCCCTCCCCGTTTGTCATCTTGCCACTTAAAGGTCCAGTCGATCCATGGTTGGGTCCAATCGATCGTGGAACCAACCACTTCGGCTCCCACCTCCGCTCATTTCCAGCAACTCGACCTTTTTGCTAGACTTAGCACGCCGTGGAAATCACACGGGCCCTTCGGACATAGAACATCAGTTAGGATGGCCCTTGGGGAGCGGCCATGGGAACTGCCTTCAAAATTTGAAAATCCAATTTTCTCTCTCTATCTCCATCTCTATCGCTTCGGGGGCCGCAGATTCAATCTAGAACTGCGTGAGCAACAATTTTGCAGGCGTCAGGAATATCGTGTAGGGGGGGAATCTGCCACGTTTTGCGCGACGACCGATCCAAAAAGATGACATCACCCTCTTGCAATATGACCCCCACCCCACATTTGATTCTGTGTTCTGTTATTCCCCCCCATCCGGCCCTGAAATCATCTGTGTTTTTTTAATGAGCTAGAACTCGGCATCTGCTTCTTGGTTCTTGTTCTGTCCTCCTCTACCTCCATGATCTCGAGCTCTGCGCCTTCAAGTAATGCACCTTATAATACAGGGTTAAATGAGCAGATCTGAACAGTCGACAGATGGCCAGTTATGCAATTTGAGCGCTATCTGATGTTATTTTTTTATGTGGGTTTAGATAGATGTCCGTTGGTCTCGCGGTCCAGGGTCGTGAAATTTTGCACTAATCGACCTGATTGGGCGGTCGAGACAGTTGCTTTCTTTAGCCTGTTGCTTCCATGCAAATGGAGAAATGAGCCTATTACATACGCTGAGTCACATGTCACAACCCTCATGACCTCTGCGTTCAAAAAGTTGTGACATTCTATATATCGAGTCTGGCCGTCGATATTCATTTGTCATTGATTTGGGACGTCGTTTCCAGAAAAATTGTGAGAACTCATTATCTTACATTCAATTTCTAAATAGCCAAAGCCGCACGTCTAACTCAATTCATCTTGCTTGATTCCGTTCGTAACTTTCTTCTCCTTCCTACATTATGCTTTATATTCAATTTTCATGCTTTAGATTGTGACCATCTTAAAATATCTTATTTCAAATGAAGGAAGACCAGCAAATATTTTCTGTCATCCTCTCCGCTCTCCATTAGGAGGGACCACTCAGCAAATATTAATTCAAGTTCTGAATCGAAGCTGCGATGCCTAGGACGTCAATTTAGAAAAAATTGGAGTCCCATCAAGCAAACATCAAAAAGGTTTCATGGAGTCTTATCACCCATGAAGTTGTGGTCCCGAAACTGAAAAAGGGCAAAGGGTATACGCCATGGCAAGGCATGGACAAACCCCAATCTCTGAGCTAACTGAGATTCTATAAACAGTAGAATTGATAGGAGGGTGATGGGTCATATGTCCTTTCTTCCACCTTTGGAAGAATAAGAATGTGAAATCTCTCTTCTTGAATTGACATTATAAATAACATGTGAGTTCAGAGTATTTTGACGACATGTGGTTCATTAAATTAGAAGCCTAATTTCTTGCTATTGACCATAGGATGCAACACAACCCCAAATGTCATTTTTGGTGAATCGGGTTCTTGAGATTTTGAGAACATGTGAACTTTCTTTGAAGGTAATTTCGATGGTGTCATGGAATTCCAATCTGATAATCTTCTTGGCAGTGATAAGTATTAAGCTTATCAAGATCTTGCTCGCACAGGTCTATCGTGCAAAAATGCTCACGCGGCAGTAAAGAAATCTCGTTTTCTAGGAGTAAACTGCGAATTGGGCAACGGTGGATGAAAGGGAATTTGGGTCGGGAGCGACAGCTAGTACAGAATTAAAGTTGATAGGTGCAATCAAATGAATCTTTCAACAGAGCAATGAAGCGGGCGTTGGACGTTTCTCTTACTTTCTCGCAATGATTACTAGCTTCCATCGCCCGTCACAGCTTTCGTGCGTCTAGGCTAGCCGTTGAACGGGTTTCAGAATAGGCCTGCACCGTTTGACCCAAAGAAAACGATAGAGAGAGAGAGAGAGATAGGCCTGCTGTCGACATCAATTGTCGATGCCGTCCGGAGCATCATTGGCTCACACCAGTCAAATGGGAAATCATCTCTTGCTGTCGGCTAAAAATTTCCTGACGATTCTCGTTTTCGTCGCTGAGTTAGTCGCCTTTTAGCTGTAAATCCAATGCATCCGAGTTCAGGAGGTGAAGAAAAAGTATTCCTGGTGGTTACCCAATTTGCCACATCTCCGCCTTGTTTGGACCACATTTCTAAATTGCAGTACTTCGTAAGCTCTTTTCTTTCTTTGTTAAGTAGAAAAATCACGATCGCAGGGGGACCAAGTCTTACTACTAGCCCAAATTGTACATAGTTAAGTTAATGAGCATTAGGAGATGTTTATACCTCAAGATTCTGTTCAGCGCGTATTGTTTTCTGACAATTGGTAATAATTTTTTCTGAATTTAACATATTTAACTATGCACTCAAAAATCATGTTCACAGTAACTATGGTAAAATTTTCATGGACTTTATTATCCCTATGTGGCCAAACATAATATAAGCATGCATTCCGAGTAATTTTCAATATAACGGAGGATGAAGACTACCCTTCTAGGTGGTGGTGGGTTGCGAATTCGATTTTCTTCCTCCCAAGAAAGTACTTGCTTAGAAATACCAGAAAGTATCAAAACCTGTTTCCAAACTTACTACGAAAAAGCTACAGCTAAAGAGCAAGTGGTCCCTTCCTGGATTCCTTAGCAGCATTACGATATACGCGAAAGGGATGACACGGATGCTCCACTTTAACAGTTGATCCTTGGCGGATAGCCTGTTATATATGATAACCCAAACGTAAAAGTACGCTCAGGAATATTTGGACAAACCCAACAATTTTGTACGATGGAACTTGGGTAGATTTATGTCCCGATAGTTTCCAAGCAGATAACCGAGAAGACGCCTGAAGAAAGAGGCTTTCCAGCTAATATGATCAAGGCATGCTAGGATTAAGGAAAGGTTGGCCCGCGAATCTCAGCTTGAATATCATCCGTCTCACCAGTCCTTGCGGCAGGCCAGTTCCAATTTGCCTCTCCCATGACAATGGCAAACTTGCTTTTCCACCGCAGACTAGATTTCCTAAAAACATTTCCAGAGAGAAACTCACAAGAATTTCGAAATCTTGAATTTGGAGTCCCCTCTAGAGCCGAGACTTCATCAATAATAGTTATGATTATTTCATCAATAATAGTTATGACTCAAATCGAAATATTTTATAATGGATGTAGAACTCTCTCTCATGATAATGTCGCTACTCAAGCCCAAATATGGTTGCTACGACTTGTTACCTCTCTACACACTTCTCCATGTAATAATAAGTATGAAATAGTGTTTATATATAAATATAAAAAAAAGTGACCAATTTTTGGCATCTTATAGACTTAATTAATGAGAGTAGCGTTGGTCATTTATGAACAGAATTATCGATAACATAGAAAATCGACAGCTTAAAGGAATTGACAATCTCCGATGCAACCTTTAACAGAATAAAGTAATGGTCAATAAGATAGGGAGTAAAAAAAAACGGTCAGGATAATGGAATTGATAAAACTGTCAAGAAAGTGGAGTTAATGTAACTGTTTGTAACCTTTGTTTGTGATATTCATTTGTAACCTCCATTGGTAATTGTTGAAGGTAGGCTTTAAATAGTAACACCATGTTCTTTGAAAAAGTCCCATGCACAAATAAACAAACATGTTATCTTTTGAATCTTACACTATAGTTATAGGTTTCAATCGAGTCATCGATTAAATTCTAGCGTATATATTTATTGTAATTCCTAGGTGCTTCGTCATTGATTATATTCTAGTACTGCATCTTTATGTTCTCATGTTTTGTTGTCGATTAAATTCCTGCAAAATTTGTGTACTTTTGATATCATTTGAAGTAGAGTTGTCAATTCTCTTGTCCACCTATGATTTTCTGTTTGAAATCGTCACAAAATCTATCTTTTAATAAAAACTAAAGAACGACTTTTAGTAAAAGGTATTTCATTGCAGAGCCTAATTCCAGTGAAACATTTTTTTTTTTGGCATGCTCTAATGGGACCAATGTGGTCAATTATAGGAATTACAATGCCAATAACAAGGAATCATTCAAAGCCTGATCATACTTTGTGTAACAGCTCAGTTGATACGATTACCCAATTCAAGACCTCAATTGCTCCAACAGCAGAGCCAAGCCAAGGGGGCAACGCTGAAATCCTACGACACTATATGACAGAATAGGTGAGAGAGTTAGCATTAAACCCCACTTTGGTAATTACCATGAAGAGCTATTCAAGGAATGGCGAAATAAGATGGCGGATCATATAGTGAGACCCATCTCTAATGCGATCAGGCTGATGGTTGTCAATGCAATCAACAAGGTCATCTCCAGGCCTAGGACATCAAATCAATCCGTTCCGATCCAACTCAATACAACGATTTCCAAGTATGTTCTCCAACTGTTAGTCAATTGAATAGGCGGAATAATTTATGCAAAATGATCACACCACTAGTGACAATTTTGCAAAGGCTTGAAAATTCTATTTACCCTCAACCTAGGGGCAGTAAGGGCAAGTTTATTAACTTGCGAATCCCCATCAAGTGACTAAACTTGTATTACAAGAATTTGGTCCGATATATAGGAAACCACATTTGAATTGGGTTGACACTATACCTTACACAAGAGAATTTCAAAATTCTTGACTTCATTGTGTTCACTAGTGAGGATGATCAATCAACTGTTGAACATGTTGGTCGATTTATTGCCCTATCTGGAGAGGTAGGAACAAATGCATTCTTAAGACTTTGATTGTTCCCTTTGTCATTATAAAAATTTTCCTTTACTTGATATATGAATTTATCTCCTAATTCAATCCATACTTGAGTTGAGATGGAAAGATGATTCCATTCTCAATTTTATAGAATGATACATAAGGTATCGATCATTGATTTCGACAAAATCTATCAATACGATAATAAATTAGTCGATTATTTCATTGTTTGATTCAAGAGAGTTAGAAATATATGCCTTACTTCACTCTTAGGAAAAAAAAATTACATACTTAGTTTTCAATGGATTGAAATTCAATTTTAGAGAAAAATTAGAATGCCAAAATTTTGTAGATTTATTTTAATTGGCAACGGTGGTGTCTAAGTATAAGCAACTACTTAAGGACAAAGGTAGAGGGCTTGAATATGCCAATGACAAGGGAGCAAGTAATTACTCTTAATTATTTAATGTAAAATAATTGAATGATCAATGAATTATTCAATTCTTTTAAGAAGAGGCAATTGTCCAAACCGAAAAATGACCAACTTTTGGTTATTATGGACTTGTGATAGATTTAGTCGATTATAACAAAGTTTGGTAATTTGTAGATAGAATTATCGAAAACCTAAAAAATCGACAACTTAGTAAATCAACAAAACGTGGAATCGACAATCTCAAATGCAATTATAAAAAAATAGTAACCATCAACGTAGTGGAATAAAGCAACTGTTAAGATAATGGAGCTAATAAAACCGTTAAGGAAATATAGTCAATGTAACCATTCGTAACATTTATTTGTAACCTCCGTTGATAATAGTCAATTGTAGGCTTTAGAAGGTCACATCGAATTCTTATGGTAGGCCATCGCACACGAACAAACAAGCATGTCATCCTTCAATTATCTTTAATTCCTACAGTATAGTTATAGCTTCTAAATTTACATCGTCAATTAAATTCTGATGTGTTTTTAAATTATAGTTCTCATATATGCATTGCCAATTAAATTTCGACGCATATTATTACTGCAATTTTTGAATGCCTCATTGTCGATTAAATTTTGGCGTTACATTTTTAAGTCCTCAAGTTTTGTCGTCAATAAAATGTCGGTGAATCTATCTCAAGTAAAGTTGTCAATTCCCTTGTCCACCTTTGATATTTTGGGTCCAGATCACAAAACGCGTCCTCTTTAATAAAAATCGAAGAGCAATTTTCGATAAAAAGGTATTTTGATGGCAGATTGAATTCCGGCAAAAACAAGTAGACCTGTCACCCAGACGTGGATAATCATGATTTTCGTGAACCAAACCCTCTAAATTTTTTGGGTGGAGTGAGTAAAGAGGGAAGATGAGAGGGGCCACGTGCAAGGCGCAGTTGGGGATGAAGGAGAGGGGAGAGCAGCTAACCATGGTTAGGATGAAGGGTACGTACCTTAACGTCACAATTTGAACGGGGTCAGTTGCATTGCGGATCCCCAGTAAACCACCTCTTATTTTAAAGCCCGGTTCCCCACCATGTTATCTGTATTTCCTTTTTATTCTTTCTTTCTTTTTTTGGCCGGAATATTAACTGGGAATAAAATCCAAGAATATCGACGAGACGAGCTGTAAGATTTATATCAGGTAAGAGCGATGCATCAAGGAAATTACTTCCAGTGATGAAAATAAACAACAGAAAGATCCAAGAATATCGATGAGTTTATGAAACTTCTATGAAAAACAACGAAGAAGAGAATCTTATCTTAATAGAAAGTACAAAGCTCCAAATCATTAGCATTGTGAGGTAGGAGTGTCTTAATTTCTCCTAAATGATGTTGCGGGGTTATACAATCATCTGAAAATTTATTTTACAAATTGATGCGATATATTCTTATTCAAATTTCGCAATTATCGCATACAATAGATTAAATAATCTTGTTGAGTTTCCACGCCATCTCGATTGCACGTGTTCATCTTCCTCATCTTCCTCGCTCAAGGTACCTGTCAATCTTAAATACTGGATGAAATGAGCATCTTACTTAGTGAGCTAAATGATTCTCAGACATCTATTGTGTTAGGTAAAAGAAGAGCAAAGGGGCGTGTACATATCGTCATCCTTTTACCGATTCCAATTCCCAAAGACAGACTGCAGAGTTTGGTTCTGGTCTTTGCTCTGGTAAGAAAACTTGGGAGTGAGTGTAGAAAAGAAAAAGGAAAAAGGAGAAAAGGAGAGGAAAGGTGAAAAAAAGAGATATAAAAGGTAATGCAGATAGGCGCCAGGGGACGACACATGGCCTTGCTGTCGTACTTAAAATTCCTGGACTCAAATGGGGTTGATTTGAGCTTCACGGATCCGCTTTTCTCGCATCCCTCGCCCCAGGAATGTATCCCATCAAGGCCCTTTGTTGTATCCTCCTCTCCCCTCTCCTCTCCCTGTCGAGGAAACCTCAGCTAACTCGCTCCTAACTCACCCTCGCCCACTGTCTCTGGTCAGTCTGATTTTCTCAGTCCTGGAAGCTTTTCTCTTCTCTTCTCTTCTTTGCAAAAAGACCAGAGAGGGTGTTTTTCTCCAGTAGTTGCTGTTCCTTTGGCCCCTTTGTTGGGTGAGACTCGATAGTTATGGGGAAAGAGAGGTATTGGGGAGGTGGAAGACCCTCCAAAAGAGGTGGAGATAATCAGAAAGAGACCTCTCCTGGGTGCATGTGCGCTGTTTTTCATCTCTTTGATTTTCATCAGTTCCAGTTTGCCATAAACCAGCAGCCTTCCTTCAAGTTCGGCTCTTCTCTTCCTGACGAACCCACCATTCCTAAAGGTAGCTAGCTCTCTCTCTCTCTCTCTCTCTCTAGCTTGTCAAATTGGTTTTCAACATTTTATATAAATGTCACCTCGTATCGTCTCAGGAACAGAAGCACCAAGGAACAGCTTGGAACTAGAGCAGCCTCAGTTGGAACCCAACCGGAAAGATGGTGAACTTTGTTTGGATATCCCAGTGAGTGTGCATGCTTATCGTCTTCCCACATTTTTTCTTTGCTTTGAAAGTGAGTAATAATGACATGATGATGAGAAGTGGGGGGGAAAGAACCTTAACGCTCGTTCTTTGGATTTCTTTTCTATCTTTAAATTACGCAGATGGGCATCCAAATCAAAACCGGTGGAGACAGAAGGTCGAAGCAAGAAGGTCATTGCTGCGACTCCTCCTCTTCTTCCGCTGCTACACCTGAAATCGCCAGGACTCCAACTCTTGTGGCCCGGCTCATGGGGCTCGATCTTCTTCCAGACAGCTGCTCATCCTCCCCTAGAGTCTCTTCAACACTTGAGAGACCCACCACGATCCCTGGAAAGTCTCCTTCACTCTCTGGTCGACCTCGAAAGCCGCGGTCGAGCGATCAAAAGAGCTGGTCGGAGAATTACGGTGATGTTAATGCGGGAACTCGGTCTTTGCCGGAGACTCCGAGGATGTCCTCCGCCAGAAGATCGGTGGATGCAGATCGCCGTCTCTCTCTCCATATTAGCAAGGAGAACTTAAATTCGAGCGAAGAATTGGAGTTCTCGCGCTTCACTACGTTGAGGAGGAAAGAATTCAAATGCGAGGATGAGAACAGAAGCCCGAGTTACTACGCGAGGCAGATTGTGAAGCAAGTGAAGGAAAGTGTTGGAAGGAAAGTCGGAATGGATATCACGAACGTGGTCAGGAACAGCGAACAAGGAAGAGACTCAAATGTTGAAGCTGTGAAGAAGCATTTCAAGTCCAGGAAATCTTCCTGGATTGGTGCGAAAGCTACGGAAGACAACTCGAGCCCAGGAAAGCAAGAACAATCAATGACATTTTCTCCGAGGCTCAGACTCCTGGAGATGAGGGAGAAGAAAATAAGACCACCATCGAACGTGAAAGATCAAGTTTCTCAAACTCCAAGACCAGGTTCGTCACCACCATCTCCAAGCAATGTCATTGAGCTTCAGGTGCAACCCACGAAAGGTACCGTGAAGCCGAAGCCTCAAGCTCCTGAAGGGCAAGAGCTGAACCAACGCAAGTCCTCTGAGAAATGCAAAGCAGCGATGGAACGGTTCAAGAAGCCGTCCAGAGCATCGACTCTGAATAGCATCAGGAACAAGCAAGAGGAACTATTTGTTCGTCCTACACAAGCTGCAGCGACATCATCGCCGAACGCTCCGGACAAGAAAAGGAAGAAAACTGCATACACCGGCGACATGCGTAGCATCGCCGTCGCTACTCTTCTCCCAGTTAAGAGAGATCCTTCCCCTCCGGCAACTAAAATCCCCCAAAAGCAGGTGCTTCATTTCTTACCCATTTCCAATTTTATATTTTATTTTTTAAAATTTTATAGTGAACGTAAAGCTAGTTTTCTCTCCCTTTTTTCTTCTTCTTTTCGAATTTTCATTGGGTCATGCATTTTAATTGCGGCTATTGTTATAGTTTTTAGTTATGAACTTTATGGGCGGTGGTCGCAGGTGCATGGTGCTCATGCCTCAAAGCAGAGTTCGCAGTTATCTGGTGGTTCGAGCCCGCAAGAAGCGACGCACGTTCGCGGCGCCCGAAAAGGTGAAGACGACAGGTCGAATGCTGGCGCTTCCTCCGCCACCACCGGAGCTGTGGCAGCGGAATTGCAGTACGTCACCCTGGTACTGAAACATTTAGGCATCGAAAGGCCCACATCATTATTGGCCTTCACGAGGTGGTTCTCTCCATCTCACCCGCTCGACCCGTCCATTTTCGAACACCTCGAGCTGTCCTCCAGTACGTCCCCGACGGATGGCGGTGCCAGCGCTGCGACCGAGATATCGAACGGTCAATTACAACACAAGTGCGACAGGAAGCTCTTGTTTGATATCTTGGACGAGATCTTGGTTGAAGTTTTGAAGCCTTGTCTGAATCTGAAGCCGTGGGCAGGCGCATTTGAACGGCACAGTCACCGTCATCATCACCGTCACGATAAAGGGTCACAGCTAATCGACACATTATGCACCAAAATCAAGAGCTTTCCGAGAGCAGACTGCCGAGTCCTTGAGGACATCGATGCCTTGATAGACAAGGACTTGCCTCACATGAAGCACCAGAGTTCGAGGGCGTTGGAGGAAGAAGGGGATGGGTTGGTGGCGGAAATCGAGCGGGACATACTGGACACGCTCGTCCAGGAAACGGCCGCGGCCATGGCCATGGCCATGGCATGAGGACAAACGTGGATGGGGAGCGTGTGGACCGTACGGAAAGCGGGGTCGAGGCTGTTCAAAAGATGACGAGACAGCCGACCCAGAAAGCATATGGGTCATTCACGTGACGAGATGCTCGATGTGGGTCAGACCACCAGGGTGGGATGGGGGACTCCTTGGAAAGGGCTCGGCCGATTTCCACGTAGGACGCGGGTTTGGAAGTTCAGCTCGCGGTCGCCCCGACAGGACGCGGCCCCCGATTGGCTCAGACCCCTTCTGGGGCAGAGGAACCCATGCATTTGCCTTTTGTATATTCTTCCGGAGGGGGAGGGGAGCCTTGTAATTAAAGAAAAATCTCAATAATAACGTTGGCGTATTATTACTATATATATTCTAAGTAGTGGTAGCGCTCCTATGTTGCAGCTGCGAGCGTGCCGTGGACTTGTCCCACATGCATCGTGCCCGGATTCAAAATTCTCGATGGGGCAGCATTATGATAACGTCATGCGCGGGTCAGATCATAACACGATCGATCCGCTTGGGTTGTAAAGAAATGCGACCTGGCGGGGCTCTCGAAATCAGTCTTTACTTAGGATTAAAAGCCAGAGGAAATTAGTTATGTCCCAGTAGTCCTTGTTTAGTCCTGCTTGGAACGCCAACTTTGACACACAACGAGGCGCGCAGCAACGGTTTCTTGGACGTACTGCTGCTTCGAGTCTCTCGAATTTGTGCATATTGGGGCGGACATACATCCCGACTTGCTCGCGGAAACACAAGGTACGGCCTGTCCATAGGTTTGCTCTACGACTCTTTGCCTCTTGCGTTGCCTAAGAGAACGGAGGGAAATCCGCTAGCTTCGCTAGCGGGCCAGGATGTGCGGCCATCCGTACCTTCGGCAATCATGATGTCCGGACACCTCCGGGGCGAGCCCGAAACCAATCTTGATGGGGGGGGCTTCTCGTGGTCCCTTTTGGGCACTGTTCATCCGATTGCAGCGTGTGGCGACACGAAACTTCTTGGTGATTTCTACATAAATCTTCACATGTGAATACTTTGGGAAAAAAGAGAAGACGGAAGTGATTTTTCACGATGAATACATTTATTTTTTTCAAAACCGGATGCGAACTTATTGTAAATTGCTACACGCTTAATTACCCAAAAGCTAGGACGACTTATGTCGAGTCGTGACAAAAGCGGCCGCATAAGGACTTAGCTAGGACATCCAAACGATTTCCAGGGGGGACCATACAAGGCTTTGAAGCACCCTTCCTGTAGTATACATGTTTGAAAAGTGAACATGACCGTAGGAAAAAAAATGCCCCCGTGTTGTCTTTAAATATTAAATGAGGGGGGAAAGAAGGTCGGCCAATGTGTAAAAATCAAACCAAACTTTTGAATTTTCGCCCTAGAAATGTAGAGGGGCACTTCAAGATTAGAAATGTCGTCCCGGCCAAAAAAAATAAATGAAAATGAAACAATAATGGAGTGCTCTTATTTTATATCCAATGTGGAGGTAACATAAGTCGCTTGAATGAGACTATCGATGTTTGTTTTTTTTGTCTAATAGCTCGAGTTTTAGACAATAGTTCTTAACATTCTACGAGAATCTCGACCATTCAATTAATAATCTCCCACACAAGCCTAAAGGCTCCAGCCTCAAGATCTTATTCCATCTAACAACTTGAAGTGTATTTGATCATGCAAAAAAAAAAATATTTAATCTCAAAGAATGGAGAAAATTATGCCCACAAAACCTATTGTACAATGGTTGATTTTGTTCTAAATTTTTCAACTTAGCCAATTTAGTCATAAACCCTTTCACAATTTTTAAAGGTAGACCTTCTAACGATGACTGGAAACTGGCTGCCGACACAACTCCAATCAAGACAATGTCCTTTTGAGAAATTTTAAAAAAATTAGTTGTTATTTTCTTTCTTTCTTTTTTCTTTTATTCCTTTTTGTAACTGTTCATCTTCTTAGTGTTGTTAGCCACAGTGAGAGCTTGCAAACCCTCATCTAAATCTAGCAGTGAGGACCACAACACCCTCACTGACATCAGTGAGGGCTTGCCCTCGCCAACCACAATGAGGGTTTGTTGACCCTTGCCGACCGTTGTGAGGGCTCATAGGCCCTCGCCCGTTGGACAACAAGGGTGTGCTAGCCCTCACTTGTGGCCGATGGGGATCATTGGCCATTGCCAAGTCTCAAATACCCTCATCATCCCTCTCCGAAAAGATGAATAGAGGGAAAATTAATAGAACATAAGAAATAGAAATGAAAAAGGGAAAAGAAAGAAATAAAAAAATTAATAAAATTTCTCAAAACAATATCATTTTGAGTTCAAATCATCCATATCAGCTGCTACTTGTGTTACAGTAGCGATTTTTGACCAAAATTAGTTGAAAGGACTATATTAGAAATTAGTCAAAATATTTAGGACTAAATTGGTAAGATTAAGAAGTTTATGGCTGGTTTATGAATTTTTGGATAATTTTTTCAAGAAAAAAGAAGTAAGTGTACTGTAGAATTATTTTCATCTTGCACAATGGTGCTTTTCATATGCCGTTATTGTTATGGTTCAAATTAATTAAATACGAAAAATCTAACATAACTTATGACCAGTCTTCTTATGACAATCTAACAATAATGAAATAGGATATCGTCATCTCCAGTTTTATAGGACACTAGACTCAAATCTCAGATAAGGGCCATATTTTGTCTTGTTTTTCGATGATTAGATTACAAACATGGACATATATATGTGCGCGCATGAGATTCCCAAAATTTGTCGTTACCCGCTCAAAGATATGGTTTGAAAAGAATCTCGGTTAATCGGAAAGAAAGGAAAATATGGCCCATAACTAGAGGTAAACCCTCAAGCTTTATCTTGCATTTCTTGAGCACCAATGCATCGGATTCTCATACTTTTCAACTGCAGTTGGCTCGAAGAACTACTGCAATTGTGGGCGACATTGTTAGTGCAGGAGTTGTCCCGTCTAATTCAATGGTAACCCACAGTACATTAAAAGAGGGGCCCCAGCAAAGACGTATGGCTACGCCGCGGACGCTGCATGCTACCGACGCGAACGTGTCTTATGGCGCCGGAACTGCCAAAACGAAAGAGGTAACATGAGAATCCACCCGTAAAGTTCAAGGGCATCAGTCAAGATGTCTCGCTTTCCCAGATAGATGTTAGATGGGAGAGTTATAGTGTCTGAGAGCAGTGACATACTCCCCCGTCGGTGCAGTAGAAGAGGAAGGTGAGGGAATTAAAAACCAAGGCGAGGGGAAGAGGGGGGACACGACGCCCTGTTTGAGTCAATGGAAAGGCGGAGAACAGTCAGGGCAGGTCAGGTTTTTAGGACCGTATCTGATGCGTAAGCATTACGTGTTGCCTTCTCGAGAAGCGACAACGCCCGTTCATCGCCATTTATTGCTCGACCAGGGGGCGAGGAGAGATGGCATTGGCAGAAGAAGGTTAACATCTTACGGAAACAGCAGCAGCTCAGCTGCTCAAGAGCCGAGCGAGCGGGAAAATTCAAATGCATGGCGTGTACAAACGCAAGAGCGTGAAAAGCAATGGAGGGGGTAGGCCAGTAGGCTGGTCGCGTGCTGACATAGTAGTGAAATTCAATAATGGGGGGCGGATTAATGATGAGAGATTGGAAGGATAGACAGTAGCCGATGGTTGCTTGCCTTGCTTATGGTTGACCGAGGGTGCATTTAATGAGATGTTTGGAGGTTTTTGAGGAAAGACTTTCTTGGAAGGCCTATAGATCTGTTCTCTTCTAAGGACCAAACCGCATCGCCTCCCTAGGGTCTGCTGTTATCTAGGTTCGTGAAAAAATCTTGTCCCGGTCGATGGCTATATTTAGGTGTCGAAACTGATGTTGGTATTTATTGGGAGCTTTTAGGGATTGATGGTGACCATGGACTGTAGAAGGGAAATCGCTAGGACTGCTGCGGAAAACGAGATGCGAAGCTTGGGGAACTGCAAAACCTGGGGTCGAGGGTAGAGCCGTATGGTCAAACTATATATTTCCCCCAGTAGCTTGTTGATAAAGAAGTCATACGGACTTGAGTTCATGTGAATAATTGGGAAGATTGTAATAAAATAGTCTTTTCGGAAATGAAGAGTTCAAGGAGGCCCGCCGTGACTAATATTACCACCACTAGAGAATGAATAAAGTAGAAGGATCAAAGCTAAATTGAGGAAAAAACTCATACCTCTGAAAGGAAAATGAAAATGTTAGAGAAGGAAAAAGAAGGATATATGCTAGAAAATTTCGAGTTCCAATATGACATGGTCCCTTGAATATTTTAAGACACAAATTTTAAGTTGCCACACCACAAACGAGCATGCGCAAAATTTCTTTTTTTAAACAAATACATATAAAAAACAAGAGTTTCACTCTAGCACTCCCGAAAAATTTATTTCTATGCCTTAGGCATCAATTGCCTATTGTGATCTAAAAGACATCCAGAAGAAAGCTCATTTGGAATTTTGTGTGCAATCCATATTCATACAGGCGTTCATTGTTAATTTAACCTAGGGTTTTTTTTCTCGTTGATATTCAGCTTAGATTCACGTCATAAAAGATTATATGCGCATTTGAGGAAATTATTCCACCCATTATGTTTCTATTAATGAAATAGCCTCTGGCCTATTTCTTTTCACCGATCTCCACAAAAATAGCTTTCTGCTAGTGGAATGATTAAGTTTGAAGATCAGCAAGAGTACCAGTAGATGTCATTTTATTTCCCATACAGTCTTCAAAACTAGTAGATAAAATTAGTATATCCCTCAAGTTCCAGCAAATCACAATCTAACAAAAACATTCATGAGCAGCTGACGAGTCTCACTAGTAAATTTTACTAATTACTTGAATAATCAGCTTGAGCAACCTTCAATTTTCGTCACCAAATTCATGACTTCCCTACTGGTGCATTTGTACAAGCATAGGATACTAATTATGCTCGTATTTGTTGTTATTAGTGCAAAATTGAATGATACATATTCCAACTAAAGATTTGGTTTTGTTTATCAGCACAAAGCTGCCATTAGCATACTGGGCACTTGTGCCCAAGACTAGATTATTATTCACCAACAAACGAGTCAAAATGCATTAGCCTGGTGAACTACTTAATTAATTATAAAATGATTATAAACTTGCTATCTAGCTTCCAAATATATTCCCAAAATTTCCAACTGCCTTTTTGGTTGGCAACTAACCTTGGATTCTCGAAAGAAGGAGACTCCACACTCATATCAGTTTATCTAATTTTGAAGACCGTTCAGATAGTACATAAATCTATGCAAAACACAGAAGACACAAACTGGGTGCTATTGGTGGGCCCCCACATAAAGAAAAGAAAATAAAAGGAAGGTTGAATGGTCAAAGAAGAGAGGACAGAAAGAGAAAGGGGTGCACTCAGCTCATTGAGGCCGCGAGCTCCCGCGGAACAAAAGGGGAAATAAAAGAAAAGAAAAGAAAAGAAAAGAGAGAAGGGAGGTTTTGCACGCGCACACCCGTGATTAGCATTGATATTGATATGCGATATGAAAATAATACGAAACGATACGTCAACATATTATTTTTCATAAAATAGAAAATTTCAATATGTTGAGACATATTATAAATATGCGTAATAAATGATCATTTTTATAATTATTTGAATCAAATTAATTTGATTTAAATTCTTAAATAAATAAATAAGAAAATTAGAGTGAATTTATACTAAAAAAATTAATCCATAATTTGTTAATATCATTCATTGTTTTAATTTAACAAATTTAATTTCATTCCAATAATCCGTAAAACTTTAAGAAAAAAATAAGAAATTCACTTTCGAACTCACGTATTAGAGCGTGTCGAAAGAAAAAAAAAACTTGGGAGTGAATTATGTCACGAGAAGTGAGAGTTGGAATATGTTTTTCCATGTTTCGCCCTTTATTATTTTATTAATTTTTCGTCTTTTTACATATTTACATTTTGATAACTTATTCATTGATTTTTTTTTAAATTGACCTATTACGTGTTGGAATCACGTGAACTCGCGTGTTGGAATTCCTGACTCAAGTTTCGGAGAGTGTAGGGAAAGTTGACCAAGTGTCGAATTTTCCGACATATGAAAATTGGGTGTTGGAGAGTGTTGGACACGTGTGAGAGGATTAGACATGACATAAAAGTTTTTGAATAGTGTTAGTACTTTCATGGCATGCCCTTGTCAAACCGATTTGACTTCACATCACAACATGTGGTAAGTACTTGCTCCATTATTCATCTAATCAGAGTAGTTTTTGGAATTATATAGTATATTTGAAATTTTGTAAAAATTGAATTGCGAAATTTGATTTTTGAGTCGTCAAGCTATGGAATTTCTTGGAAATTGTGGATTGTGGTATTGTAGAGTCATGGGTTTTGATGGTCATTGATTTGAAGCAATGGTTCGGTTGGAGTGAAATTTTGAGGTTTCTCTTGCGAGTCTATGTTACGTTTAGATTTGAATAATCGCTTCAAGTGAGTGATTTGTTAGTGCATGAGAGTTATTTTGATAGCGTTTAAGCTTAACTTAGCTAAGTTGTAGTTGAAATGGTGTCTTACTCAATTTTGATGTTGTTTCTCGCTTACATGATATGATTGT